>NC_061812.1:40508674-40758674 GCF_021462225.1 Girardinichthys multiradiatus | reverse complement strand
CACAAACAACAGATGTCTCCAAACAAATGTCCATTGCTATCCTATATGTGCAAGGCAGGTTTGTCCAAGATAAAACTAAGTACGTTTTTATTGAGAAAAATGTAATGTGAGTGGGACTTAACCTGTAATTATAAAGTTAATCGTATTTATTTATTATGGAACATTTATACCCCTTGAACATTTTGCATTTTGTCACATTACAGCCACAATTTTCAGTGTATTTGTTCAGTATTTTTTGTGACAGATCAACACAACATAGTTTGATTGACCCCTAATTGGATTTAGGTCTAGACATGTAGTGATGAGGATGCTGATGGTTCACCGATGTTCTCTAACAAACCTCTGAGGCTTTCAGTTGTCTTTATACTAAGATTTATCATGTATCATTTCCTTCCCACGTCAAACATGCTAGTTTGTACTGGCATCTTTCATAAAATCCTAACAAGATAAACTGAGGTCTGTAAAATGGACAAATGCAGAAGGAGTATAAAAACCTTTTCAACACACTTCATATATTAGAATCTTTTACTATAAGTCTTCTTTCACTAGACATTATTTTACAAAATTTTTTCCCAGTTCTTCAAGTGGAGAAATTGTGGGAAATGAAGGTTCCGGTAGTTCTGAGCATTTCAGCTTCATATATGATCAGTTCTAATAGCTATAATGTATTCATAGCACCACAGAGTTTACAGTGGAAAAAATAAATGTGTGTCAGCGACAAATCAACAAACCAAATAAAAGCAGTGACAATTAAAATTGTAAATGGTGCTGCTTTCATGCCAGGTCCTTCTTGGAAAAGAGATTTCAATGAGGTTTTATCTGTATAAATAAAGGTTTATTATTATTATTACTACTATCAAAACGTTTGTCCACCTAACAATAAAGGGACAGTTCAGGGTTTTTGAAGTGAGGTTCTGTTTATAGGTTGTAAGCAGCTAATATCTTTACTGCGGTAAATAACTCTCTTGGCATCTCCATTTAGCATTAATGTAGATTAGCTGGACCTAGAGGCTAAAGCTAATGACTAGTCTGAAAGCAGTGACAGTGGTAAAGGTATGTTGCACAAAGTAGGTGGAATAATGGAGATGGAGGACTACTCATAATTTCTTCAACTTCATCTAAAATTAGCATCTAGACAGTTCAAACCTGAACTCTATTGAGTAATCCAACACACTTTAACCCCAGTTTTGCAGGAGATAAAGCAGGCTAACCCAGAAATCAATAAATCATCCTGGTCTTAATCCTGTAGAAAATGTATGGAGTCTCCTTTAAAGCCAGGTCTGTGGCAGGAAATTAGCCTTTTTAAATCACCTTTACCATTTCTGACTTAAGCTTTTTAATGCGAACATAAAGGGTGTGTGATTTCTCTGCAGCTTCCTAAGAGGCATTTATCCAAATATCAGGTGGTGTGCATGCAAATATTTGAGGCTGTGTGTATAATTTTTGCCCTGTGCAAATAAGAAAAATTGGCAAAAAAAAAAAAAACAGTTGTAAAAAAACAAAGTTGTGCATCCAGTTCTTTTTTTTTTTAAACGAAGAAAAAAGTAAATATGTAAAAGTTTTTTTTCAAAGCCAATAATAAAAATTATTTCTATTATTTAATATGATTATGAGTGATATGATTATGAGTACATGCAAATTTCTTACAGGCAATGTACCTGCAAGTTTTTGCATGGTCCTGTATTTTTCTCTTGTTCCCATTATAACCACTAGAGGGCAGCATTGGCTAATGAAAATCAAGGCTGGCTTCTGAGAGGTCTCCTAGTCTTGCTGTCAAGCTCAACCAAGACACTGTGTGCGTGTGCTGCAGAGTGTACAGTGCTACAGAGCCTGTTTAAATAACATCTCTTACCCAGGACTGTAAAACCCACTGCAGTTAAAAGTTGAAATTGGAGCACAGCTTGTTTGAGTGAGAATAGATGTTCAGCTGTGTAAGCACTTCAGTCAAGAGTCCAGACATAGATCGGCTTTCAGCATGACCAACTGCGAGGAAAAACAATACTTGAAGCAGTAGAAAGAGCAATCTATTCTATAAAAAAAAAAACATTCCCACAGTACACAGTCTAATTTGCATAGCCACTGTAATTGTATTGCAGGTTTTATTTCACTTTATTCTATTATGTGCTATGCAAACTGCAACATGGATGACACAAATAACATTGTAAAATGAACAGAAACAGCTGATTTACTCTGAATCAAAGCCTTTTGTATTGAATACAATTTTCCACTCTTTGTCTCATGCATGACCGTTAAAAAGAGTCCACACCCCTGCTTGGGTCATTTGAATTTATCTTCTTTTACGACTCCATTAGAGGCAAATGGTTCAGCAGTGCCATTACAGTAAAACAGCTGAATAATCCAGTGTATTATATGCACATAATATACTTTACAAGTAGTGAACTGCAGGTGGAGGTGATGGGGTTGTTAAATTGCACATTTTTCTAATTTAGAACATTTCGCATAATCAAGCATGGCTGTCCATATTCTCTTCTTTTTTAAATGTTTTCACACCCATTTTACCTCCATATATTCCCTTTTTTATGACACTTCCCCTCCAAACTCTGCTCAGTGTTTTAAAAAAAAAAAAAAGCCTTCAAATCTAGTGTCTCTCAATGTCCTGCCAAAACCTTCATGGGTTTAGTTGCAGTTTTAATGTGATAGACCAAATCAAAGTAAGATGTAATTATAAAGTGAAACTATGAAGTGAAAAAAGTAATAAGTCTATTTGTAGTTATCCCTCCTATGTCAATACTTTATAGATCCGTCTTTCTCTCCAGTTACAGCTGCAAGTCTTTTGGGGTATGTCTCTGCCAGACTGAATCTTTTGCTTATTGCTTTTTGCAAAATAACTCCATCAGTACATTTCTGCTATGAATCAGAAAAAGGCAGACCCAAGATTCAGCCAGACACAGTACTGAAAGTTTAAAAGGTTTATTCAGCCACAGGAAAACGTCACACAGGTAACACTCCTCACAGCTTCCAGGAATCACTGAGGCAGAAAGAGGGATTAGTGACTTGTAGTCTCTCCAGATTTTGCAGGGATCAGAAAAGTCACTAACCTGCTTTTGTCTTGAGTGGAACTTGAAACCCAGAGGGGAAACCTCAGTGGGCAGCAGGTGGTGATCTTCACAGCACAGGTAAGAAGTGACTCCAGGCTGAATAATCCGAGGGCTAGGCTGGCTCAATAATCCAAGAACAGAAACAGGGTCAACGATCGGAACAAGAGGCGACAGGCAAGGGGCAGGCAGAGGCATAAACCAGATGCAGGAAACAAGGTCAACAACCAGAATACAAATAGTCCGACAGGGAGCAGGCGGAGAGGCAAAAATCTGAAAAACAAGGCAAGGTCAAGAACAATGATCAGACAGGAAGGAACGCTGGATATTTACTCACACAATGGCTTTCAAAAATCTGGCACCGTCTGCTTGTCAGAGTCAGTATATATCAGGGAAGACACAGGTGCTTGGCATTCCACAGATTGTACTACACTGCAGCAGCCACCAGGTGCATCTAATCTGCTGATTGCAGCCAAGGAGACAGGGTAGAGCAGACATGCCAGAATCATAACAGTACCCCCCCTCTAAGGTCCGGCTCCTGACGGACCACGAGGCTGATCAGGATGGAGACGATGAAACTCACCAGGTGCATCTAATCCACTTATTGCAGCCAGGGAGACAAGGTAGAGCAGACGTGCCAGAATCATAACACTTTCAGGTCTTGCCACAAATTCTCAGTAGGATTTAGATGTGAATCTTAGCAGGACAATTTTAACACCTGAATACGGTTTGATATAAAATGTATATTTTGCTGTATGTTTAGTGTTGTCCTGCTGGAAGGTGAACTTCTACCTCAGTCTCAAGTGCATATTTAATAGTTGCCCTTTTGACAGATTCTCCCACCTGAGCAGTGGTTCTCTGCAGCTCATGCAGAATTACCGAAAGGCTTGGCTGCTTCATTAACTAAAGGTCTCCTTGCCTGGCCTGTCAGTTTGGGCGGAAGGTTGATGTCTTGGTATGGTTGCAGTTGTGCCTTACTCTTTCTGTTTTCAGTTGCTGGGTTGAATAGGGCTCCAAGCTTGGGATGTTGTTTTATAACCAAATAAACGTCTCTACAGCATTCTCCCTGACCCACCTGCTGGGTTTTTTGTTCTTCATGAGGCTAATGTTCTCTAACGAGACTCTGAGGTCTTCATAGAATAGCTACATAAATACTTAGGATAAATTATACACAGCTGGACTCTATTTATAATGGCTGCAATGGTACTCAAAAATCATGGTTTGGTATGTAGTTTGGTTTTAAAGTCATGCTACATTTTCAAATCGCTTCAATCAAGACAAATAAAAATGTGGCCATTATAGAACTGACTGATATCAGGTTTGATTTTATTTTTAATTAAGGTGGTTGGATGGATGGATGGATGGATGGATGACACAGCAATTAACCACTTGAAAAAGGATGATGTTGTTTAGGATTTTTTTTTAAAGACTGTGCAGACATTTCAGAATAAAAAAGATTTGGAGTAGTGTTGATATTTAGACAATCCAGTGTATGAGGTGTACAAACGCACCTGTGACAAAGTGGTTCAGTTTGTGTTTACCACTTTTCCCTTATTCTTATTTCTGATTTATTTACTTTTGGTAGCTGGTCATAAAGCTTAAATTTAAACATTAGTTTGCAACTTTGCTTCACTTGCTATCCTGGATTTGTTTGTGTTAGCATTATGTTGCAGTTTCCATCTATTTATATGTTTGGGTTAAAACTATTACTTCTGGACTATTGGTTGAATTTGTTTATTTTGTTAAAAAGTATATTCATGGTATTTGTTTTCCTTTTTATTCCCCATTGTTTGTCATAGTGTTTCCTGCTTGATTGGCTGGATGATGTCATTGATTACCTTGCTGGGCTCTACCAATTAGAGGGTTTTCTTTGGAGTATTGCTTTGTTTGTTTTTCTTTAAAGTAACTTTTGAATTAACTTCTATTACATGGTATATTTTGCAGATCCTTTCATCATGAAGATGAGTTTGTAAATTAGATTAGTAATTTTGTTTTTCTAGTTTCTCTGTTTAGATTTTGTTTTTGTTTTTCCTGTCTAATTGTGGCTCGGTCCACTCAAACGCAGGTGTGTTGCCAACTGGCTATACAAACCAGTGAGTGTTGGAAGCTAAAAAAGAGAGTGGTCTGAGTCAAAAGGGACAAATAAAAAGTCAACAGAAGAATCTGAAACCGGTGGCGTATGCTGTTTTCTTGTTCACCTTGCTGCTCCTTGACAACACTACTTCACAGCACCACAAAAAGAGCTGTTAGGAAATCCTTTCCGGCCAAAAGGACTCGAGACACCAGCACCAGTTTGCTGTTACGTCTCATATGCTGTGTGGCATTTTGGACTCGTTGAATTCTCCAAGCAGCTAGTTTGGGACTTCTGCTGATTTTTCGCAGGTATCTGTGATGTTTACATTAAGCTTGTTTCGGATGAGAAATTAAAGTTTGCAGAGTGAGCTACAAACGTTATTGCTGTTGCAAAATGCATATGCTGACCCATAAAATTTTGATTCAGTTCAACTTTTCTCCACAGTAGCTGGATGGAAAACCTTTATGTTCCCAAATAGCTGGGTGTCCTCTCTATTTTACTTTGGAGGGACTTAACTATAAAGTTGTTCTACAGAACATTGCATGGCACAATTAGCAGTTACTAAAAATTACGTTTTTAGGGCTTTGTATAAAATTTTACAAAGGGCTATCAGAAAAAAGGGGCTGAATACTAATGCATGCCACACATATCAGATTTTATTTTGCAAACCTTTTGAAAACTGCACTCATTTGTGTTTGTTACAAACAGTCCCAATGAAATACATTTATGTTTTTGGCTGTAAAGGGACAAATAACTTTTTCCAAGTATTATATATACCATGTAATGTAATATATTCATAGTAACACAGCAAGTTTTATTTCTCTTTTAAGAGACCAATAAAAAACAAACAGAACTTTCCATCAACTCCACCATTCAGAGATGAGTGATGGGCTCAATCATCAAAGCTGCATGTGTGTGAATCCTGAGCTGAACTAAAAAAAAGGTTCTGGCCTGAGAGGCTTGAGGGTAAATAATTCATTTTATTTTTAGATGGTTTTTCTTTGTGAGCGCATTCTGTTAAGTCATTACACTTGCATGCTGGTCTTTCATGTGCAGTCAAAGGGGTTGCAATGCTACAACCGAAACAAGTGGTCCGGTTCAAGCTGAGTCCAGCGCGGCTGTTTTGAAAGGTTAACCAGCCTTAATATGGCAGAAATATGAGCTGGACATTCACAGTAGAAGCTGCATTTATGAATAAATAAATACACTTAACAAATAGTGCTCAGCATGTTTTGATTATGGGGAAATAGGACTGCCTGTTTACATCCACACACTTTCAGGAGGAGATGGGCGATGGGAGTTATTTGCTAGGATGCTTCATCTGGAAAAAAAAAAGCATTTTCTGTGACTTGCAGCGAGCATAATAGAAGATGGGGGAAATAAAGAGAAGTGTAATTTTTAGGACAAATTAAATCCGCAAAAGCTCAGAATCATTTGCAAATCATTAAGAAAACAGTCATCAATAGAGGTAAATTGGTGGGAAAATTGCTCATTAGCTTTAATTTTGAGTCAATTTGCACTTGTGTCTGAGTGAAAAGGCTGTTTTTACTGAGCCTGTTGTCTTCTTCTATCAGACAATGTGTCTGGCACGCTGGGTCTTCTCGACATTTCACATCAAAGGGATCACACTGCTTCCTGAACTACAGTTTAAATTAAAACATAAATGAGACTTTGAGGCATCTGTATGTGCGTAGGGATACAGATCTGTGATGATGACATTCACAGGGACTGACAACAGAGTAGAAAACAAATTAGGTGAATCCTGTCAAATGGCACATTTTAAGCCTACAACCTATCTGGTGGATAAAATGCTGTTAAACGTTGCATCTACTTTCAGTTTTAATGTGAAATGATGATTGTTGATGCCCCACTGCAGCAGAAAGCAAGGTGTTAGCACTGGTATGCTTTCATTGCAGTTTGAGTTACTCTTCAGGAAGTGATGTTTAAGAAATGTTTACAGCCCAGCAGCTCCACTGATGAAATCTTTTTGGCTTATTTAAAAATTACTTTGGTCCAGACTGAAATATCTCAACTATTTGACTTTTGTACAAAATGTTATGATCTCCACTAAATAAAAACTATTGCTCCTTGGCTGATACCCTGAATTTCTAAGCAATACTCCCCCTCCCGCATGACTTCAATGAACCATCATAGTTTGGAAATAGAGATGAATCCTGCTAATGAAGGTTGCTGCAGAACTTTTTATTTCATGATACTAAGAAGTTGACCAGTTGTTCGGATGCTGTGAATTTGCCACAGATATTCAAGGAGTCCAGACCATGTTTTCATTTTAGGCTTTTGATTAATTTACTTGTTCCCTGCTGTTGGTCTGATAATAAAACAATTTTAGATACAACTTCAAAGACACACCTTCTGTAGCCAGCCACAAATTCCTAGCATAATTCTGGCTGGAAATTGGTCATCTTATTGTATTATCATTAGAAGTTGTAGAGGCTATTTAAACTGACTGCTTTAAAGCATAGTCTATACATTTTCAACAGAGTTGAGGTCAGAGCCATCCCAGAAACTTAATGTGAGCTGGCTTTATCCACTTCACAACCAGTTTGACGTGTGTTTGTGATCGTGGCCATTTTGGAACATCAAACTGTTTTCCAGTTTTGGTCTTCTGATCCAAGGTGTCTCCCTCAGATGAAAGGAAATTAGGTAGGCTGGTCAGGAGGAATCCAGGAACCATTAAGGTGCATTGAGTCATCATTGGGAAAATGCTGGAAAACTGTCACAGTCCAAAGTGAAATAAATAAAACAACATGGAATGAGAGGTTGATAACCAGGAAAGAGTGCATGCTTGAAAATGTTTATGTTCTGTAACTTACATCTGCACCTGCCAACATGATCAAGCCAATTATCGAAAGGTTTTGTGGTCAGACAAAATAAGGATTGATCTATTTGAGGTTGGGGAGTCAAAGTGAAGCTTTTATGCCCAAGAACACTGTTCCAACTGTCAACCAATGTACATCAAACTGATTTTAGTATGGGTTGGTACCAGGAAATGTAATGGCTTTAATAATCTTTACATTTTCTTATAAGAGTATTCACATGTCCACCCAGAATTATGTCAGAAGCTTGTTGATTGTTATAAAAGTCTGTTTTCTCCAAATTGTTGTCGTGATGAATGTTAAGAAATTGAACCCAATGTGGATTAAAGAAAATCCTTCAGAACCCATTAAAGGCCTAAATTTAATGACATTCCTGTCAATTCTGACTGGAATTATACTCCTTACAGCTTTGCTTGGTAGTGCTGTGGCCTGCTTGGTAACAAAATGGTGGACTACTTGACTTTTGTTTGGCAAACTTTAAACATCAACTGAGTCATGTTCAGATCTTTCTTCCCGAGAACATCGTAGAATTGTAAAAAAGGGCCTAATGTTTGTCTCAAGCAGCAGAGACAGAGAGGCTGCTGAGGTGAATCACTCTCTTCAGTTCTCTTTTGTCGTCTGAGACAGCGGACAAAGAAATGATCACGGTTGTCTGTCAGTCATTCTCTGCTCTGTCGTGCTGATAAACAAAACAATGTTTTTTTTTGAACACGACTTTTTCAGCAGTGGCTTGGAAATGAAGCAAAAGAATGGAAAAGGAGCAACAGGTGGTAAAGTGAAGCTCTTACAAAAGAAATGGACTATAACTACACCTCCCAGAATTCATTGGAGGTCTGATGTCATTGCAGAGGTGATACTAACCCTTCTGCAAGCTGAACAGCCTTTGCTTTTAGCTGCTGCTCAGCGCAACAAAACTTACTCCTCCAAAGGATCAGTTAAACTTGCGGGACAACTTAACTTTTTCCTTTCTCAACAATCAAGGTTGAGGAGCTTGGCAAAGCTTGAAATCTATATGTGTAAGAGCAACCAGCAAATTTCTTATCTTACATACGAGCGAATACGTGGATCGCAGCAGTTTGCAAACCAAGTGTTCAAAATTCAACAGAGGATTTTCAGAGGAGACGACCTCCTTGTTTTTTTTTTATTAGTCAACTAACTGCGGTTCATCATTCTCGTAAGCTGGTTTCTGACCAGAAGAAGAAGAAGTCAATCAAGTGAATTTATTTCTATTTTTACTTTTCTCCTAGTCTGGGCAGCATGAAGTAGGACGATCTAAGATCACTGTTTTAATTGATGTGTCTTGCTAAACGCTCGTATGCAAAGTTTTGTTGGATGTTGGTCTTGTTTTGGAAGTGTGTTTTTGGCTAATTTTAAGTCAGATACGAGTTGAAGTTGGATTATTAAGGTTATTTGGAGCAATTTTGCAATCCGAGCCTTGGTGCTGGATCGGATTATCCCTTTGTCTCATCCTGTTTATTGCCCCTTTTTTTTGCTATTGTTCAGACCAGTTAGCCAACAGGTGGCTGTGGCTAGGAGCCATGCTGCTGATGTACTAAGGGGTCGCTGAGTGGGTCTGGTTCCCCCTTTTGTTGGCTGCTGGTCAGAACACCATCATTGTAATGAATAAATGCTCATTGCTGTTCATTGTGGCTTCCCATATTCCAAATCAGCCCAAATGTCTGATTATTCCCACCTTTGTCCATAAGTTGCTGGTTTAATCTCCATTACTGCTCAGTGTGTATTCCTTATGAATTGATTGATTTTTGGATTCTACCTTTGACTATTAGTTAGTTTCATGAATGTTCTACTTAGATGAACGTTTGTTAGACCTGAATAGTTTGATTGTTAGGTGGGAACCATTTTATTTAATATATTTTCACATAGATGAAGAGAAGGATAAAGAGAAGGCTTTTGTCTTTATTTTTTTATGAAAGTGATTTGCTGTCAATAAGGTTAGTGCTCGTATCACTGTTTTGGTTAATGGTTTGATAATACAGTTCCATTTAGCATGATTTTTGCTAACAATTATTAATAATCAACTCAAGTTGTGAATCATAATTATTAACAGCTACTAGTGGCTAAACAGTTTGAATATAAAAACGTTTTGGGTTATTTTGTCTAATAATTATTAATTATTAAGGACAATTAATTAATTATAACCACTGATAAGTGCTCGTAACCCAATAATCACAACCACATGGTATACTTAATTGTGGATGATTTTGGTTAGGAATGATAAATAATGAATTATGGTTTTTAATAAATTTTGTTTTTAATAGATATTCATATTTAAATAATCAAATAATTGCACAACAGAAAAAAAATTATAAGTTGTTTTAAAAAACTTTACCAAGTAATTATCTCAAATGATTGTTGTGAATTTGTTTTGAGCCCGAGACTTTGTAGAACCACCATTCACTACAATTACAGCTGCAAGTTGTTTGGTATGTTTGAACCAGCTCTGGAGATATAGACACTACATTTTTTATTTTTTGAAGAATATGCCAGATTGGAAAAGCAATTACCACATCCTTAAATCTGAGCTTGGTCTGAGCCATCCAATACATAAACATGTTTTGATCTAATTCATTCCTTCACAGCTCTGGTTGTATATTTGGGGCCGTGTCCTGCTGGAAGATGAACCTTCACAATCTCAAGTCTTTTGCAGCTTCTAACAGGTTTTCTTCCAGGATTGCCCTCTATGAGGCTCCCTCCATCCTCCCATAAATCTTCTCCTGAAGAACAGTGTCCCCACAGCATAATGCTGCCTCCCAACGTGTGTGTCTGATGGCCTGAACAAAGCTTCATGAGGTGTTCAAATCACTGGATTATGTTTTTTAACCATACCCTGATTTAAACCTCTCCACATCTTCCCCCCTGAACTGTCTGCTGGGTTCATTGGTCTTCATGAGGCTGTTGGTTTACTAATGTTCTCTAACAAACATCTGAGACCTTCACAGAACAGCCGAAGGTTAAATTACACATAGGTGGACTCATCTTACTCCTAAAGGCAGCTGGTTGCAATGCATTTTATTTATTGGTATCAGAGTAAAGGGGCTGAATACAAATACACGTGTACTTTATTTGGAAAACCACGTATTTTTTCCCCCCTGCCACTTCACAGTTATCTGCCAAAATCCCCCCAAAATGGATGTTTGTAGTTGTAACATGACAAAGAGGGAAATGTTTAATATCTGAGGTTGTGCCTGCAAGAAATCATTTATATTGGGTCTGAGAGCTCCTCTAGTAAATCTCAGGTAAAAGTCACAATCTTGGCTATGAGAAGGACATCTGTCTTTCTCAAAATCTCTGACTGTATTTTAGTTCTCCTATGCAGTTCCACAACACTTTCACAAATACATTTTCTCCTGTTAGTTGGATGGATTCAGAAGTTGCTACCGGAGCAGAATTTGAATGAGTGAGATAAGGAAAAAAAAAAAAAAAAAAAAAATGCAGCACAATGGCCCTCATGGCTGCAGATAACAAATGTATCTCCTTTTATTCTTCTTATTTTTAGACGTACTGCAAAGGGTAGAAAGGAAAAGAGGACCGTCATAAAGAATGGTTCCCACTAGAGATATGAAACCCAATTTATTCATGCTTCTTTAGCTCGATGGAGTAAAAGACTGACAACAGAGTGATGTGGCACATCTGTTAATCTTTCTAAATGAGCAACTTGTCAGATCTTTGCTACGGCCCCTGCACTAAATAATTTACTGCACTTCAGCTTTTACTCAATTTTTCGTCAACTGTGAGAAGCCCAAATTATTGCTACTGTGTCATGCCTCCCTTCATACGGAGCCATGCTCATTAAAAAGCTGCCTTTTGGGAAAAAGACAAAAACACCAGGAAAGAAACTTTCATTTCACAATTGAAGCCATCATTCATATTTGTGACATAAAAGGGGTTCATTTATATGAGATAGCTAGTTCAGAGTGACAGCATCTTCTCCTATTAAGAACTCAGTAAGTAAACTATTTTCACTTGCTTTAAATTATTTTAATTTCCATAAACCAGTCAACATTTAACAAAAAATATTCTTTTTTGTTTTTTTTGTTTTACCGTGTCCTGTCCAGCAGAGTAGCGCCCAGAATTGTTGTCTGAGTGCCAAGAAATTGCCCAACAGATTTACTTTCACAAGCGGAGCATCACAGCTAATGCTTTAAAGCTCTGCTTGATATTTATAAAAGAAACTTTATTATAAACTTCTTTGGAAATATTTCAATTGTTACGGACACGGAGACTGAAATGAAAAGGAAAAAAGAAGCTCGAAAAAGAGCGAGATGGCTCTAAGGGAAAAAGGGGAGAAAAGGAGGAAAGAGTGGAGGAGAGAAAGAAGGATGAAGAGAATAAAAGATTACACCCTGCTTGCTTATACACCTGCAGCTGTTTTTTTTTTTTACAAAATAGTACACGATACTTATGAATGTAAAATGTACTTAGTGAGAGGTGCCGCCCAAAATAGAACATCTGTGTATCTGTCAACACCTGAAGCTTAACACCTGTGAGTATGGGTGTGGACGCGCTTTTGTATACAAGGTTTCTCCACAAAAATATGCAATAGCGAGTGTGAGGACCCACAGGCCTGCCCCATGGTCCCTGGATGGACACTGAGGAGATCCGAGCCATAGACATCCAAAGGCCCCCCAAAGCACAGGAACCCCAGGAGAACCACCGCCGGGACTACCGCAACCCCCCAGAGAAGAGCAGTGGAGAGTCCCAGGGGAACCACCCAGCAGCGACAGTGCAGAAGCCCCAAGGAGCTGCAGCGACGAGCCCACAGGCCCCGCTGACAGACCCCGGGACACACCACCCCCCAAGGAGAGGCCCGACAGAGCCCAGGGGGCCAGGACCTGGCAAGCAGCCACCGGGAGTGAGCCAGCACACACCAGCACCCGGCCCCGGACACCGAGAACCACAAGTACACCAGCGGGCAGAGACTCCAACCACCGGCAGGCGGTGTGGCGGGAGGAAGCTGATCCAGGAGAGGGAGCAGTCCAAGACCCAACCTGTCACAAAAAAACCCCAAAAAAAAGAACAGGCACACATAGTCACAATCCCCCACTCCCACCCTCATGCATAGACATAAAATCACTTGCACCCAACGTAAAGACAAACAACAATGGACATCATACACTCATTCACACTCCCCATGCATACTCTATACTCCCAGGTCCAGGCGCCGGTACTCCCTAGGGGCAACCAGCCCCCGGATCCAGGAGGTGGTCCCCTTCCCTCCTGGGGCAGAGGCAGGCAGACAGCATCGGGACCGCCCAATATTATGAGACAATAAATTGTTTAAGCTTCCAAATGAGTTAAAAAAAAAACTACACCTGGTGTATTTTTTGCCTTCTGTAGTGACCACAAAAGAAGAACATTAGGAATGGATAAATAGCTTTTTTTTTTGTGGATAAAAAGAAAAAAAACTTTAGTCTCACTAATATTTTACATATGGAATAGATCAGCATATGCAAAAAAAAAAGAACGAGAAAGGGATTAAAAGGTTCATCAGGTCTGTTTTAGGATTACACTTCTTTGACAGTCAGAAGTTTTTTCTTTGATTCTCCATCTCCGAACTCACCAACACTTTCAGAGGAGAAGTTGTCATGTGGGACCCAATCATCTGGTAGAAACAGACTTTGGTGTAACTATGACAAAGAGTTAACAGAAGAAAAAAATATACCATCAAATGTAGACTTCCTGTACAGCACCCGAGATAGAAAGAGGTTTTTCAGCTGCAAGGTATGAACACGGACCTTCGTCTAAGGCATGACATTTCTTTTATATAAACAAGACTGTTTATATAAAATGAATAGTTTGAATTTTAAATGGACTGAATTTATCTAGCACCTTTCTGTCAAACTGACCCCTCACAGTACTTCACACTACAGTGACATTCACCCAATCACTCTCACTAATGTGCATACAGTGCATACAGTGATACATAGATGGGTAGGCAACTTGGGGTCAGTTTTGGCTAAATCATAGAATCCAGCTAGTCAGCTAAGGTGGGGGCAGGACGGCAAAGATCCCTTTTAGATGTATGAAATAACAGTGTTATTATCCATTTTCTCATTTTTCAGTCATACGAATTCTGGACCTGGCAAAATGCATCCTTTCTCAGCAATTCCTGCGGCTCGTTATGAGATCCTTTCCTTCTTCCGAAGCTCTCGTGTTTTTCATTCTGGATATAATAATTTTAATATTCCATTGAATGTGTCTTTGCTGGTCTGCTGAGCAGGAAGCAGACGTGTCCATCAGCAGGGCTGTGCCTAACATCTATCATTGAAGGCCTGCCTGGCAAACACACACACGCACTCGCACGCACACGCACGCACGCACACATCATCCTACCAACACTGTAGTAGTTTTTGATTAGCATATAATGCATCAATTACTCCATTTCACTAAACAAAAGCTGCCACAAGTTTTGTTTCCAAGGCAACAGTGGAGAGCGTTGGCGGTTGGAGTAAATGTATTTGGCAGTAAAAGTTGCATTGTGACGGCAGCAGCCAATGTGGGGCAGCAGCCATTGTCCGTCGGAGCTGATCCTAACATATGGAACGTGATGCCGAAGTGTGATGAGGGCTGAGGGACTGAGCTTGACAAAAAGAGACACATAAGTACACATAAATGCAAACATAGTGCTGTTTCTCAGCTTGTGGAGACAACCACTTGAAGTGCGAAGGACAAAATCTCTCTACATGGTACACACCTAAAGTGCAAAGTGACGCGCAATCACACAAGCAGTCTACTTAGGTATCATCTTGACATTTACACAATTTAAATTGTCAGAGAGTTTATCACATTACATCAGACCCACTTCAACAGTTCAGTAAAGAATACGAGTCGCAGGCTGTTTACTCCCCACTGCTTTCCTCGCATAAGGACAAGCTGTATATAATTACTCCCCAGAAATGCTACCCATATATTTCAAAATGTCAGACACAGTCCTACAGGATCTAATTATAATCATATTTGTGTGGAGAAAAGAATAAAAGGGATATAAAGTTTTGGCATGTTACAATAAACTCTTGATTCAGGCTACAGGTCCAACAGACCACATGCCTAATGGAAGTTACTTTAGACAGACATTTAAGTGGGGCAATGGACAATGCCATCTTGGTTTGTAATCCTAAAAGTTATATTTATGTTTTTATCATTCTTCCGTTTTTATGTTTGATTTTGGTTTGGGCAGTAATATATTTAGGCATATTAGTGTGTACACAAATATTGCTTTGTATGCTGTCATTAAAAACTAGTGCTTATTTGTTGATGGCTATACAAAGACATTTAAATTTGTAACGTTTGTAGTTGAGTTTTGCGCATGTTCTTCCTGTAAGGTCTTCTTCTGGTGCTACTGCTGCTGTGAAACATAGTTTGGTGGCTGGAAAGTGTGCAGTTTGTTGAAGAGAATTGAGCTACACCCTGGAAGGTAAAACTTTCCACTTAGGCAGACATCTACAACAAAAACAAACTAAGGGAGCAGTGGAAGTGCTCACCACAATGGAAGAAAAAGACAGGCCAAATGGATTGTATGGAGATTCTGTGATTCATGAACATTACATAAATATACCAGTGCTTTCTCAGAGCTGCCAGCACATCTTTGGATCGAACCTTCGGCTATGATGCCTGTCAGCAGATTTCTATCAAAAACAACTTGTGAAGGTTCATGTTGGTTCTGTAACATTACTTTTCATTGGATTGCTTATTTTCATGATGGGAATTCAGTGAAAAAACAGCAATTGTGTTGCATCTATAATCCAAAAATACAATGCAAGAAATATATTAGAAACCCTCAAAATACCTTAAATAACATGCTGTAATTATACCATTTTAAAGTGTTTTATGGCAGACTGTAATCCCGTATAATGTATTTAGGTAAGGATTTTTGGTAAAGAAATAAATGGACATAAAGCCCAACCCCAGTTCAATTGTCAGTTGAAAACGTCACATATTTAAATTGAATGGAAGAGCTCAACTATCTGGTTTAATAAGTTCCTTCATGACGTTTTAAAGCATTTAGTTTAACTGATTAATGATGTGACATGCTCATGCTCTGAAGTGTGTTTAATTCTTCAGGTCTGTGTAGCTATGGGGAAGCTATTGAATGTAGCATATCATTAGTTGACACACTAGGAGTTCCACTTGATTATTCCGTTCTTACATTCCCCTCTTTCCTCCAGGGGACATATGAAGCATGGCTGATAGTCAAAGGGATTCCCACTGTTAGTCACATTTATCTGGAAGTCTCCTCTAACTGGAAAAGAACATTTTCACTATTACTTCTGCTTCCCATTTTTATTATGTTTAATTGCATCTCTTGTGCCTCTTATGGACTTTTTATTTCTTTAATCTTTTTTTAAGGTTCTCTGTTTATGTAATGAACCAAATGGTCAAAGACAAGAGAGCATCAGAAAAAGTTTACAAAAAGGGGTTTCATTCTAAAAAGATGCAACAGTATGAATAACTGACCTTACATTACGAGACGAAGCTCAAACTCTATCAGCTCCAGGTTGCTTCATCCTTTCCTGGAAACAGATCGTAGTGAAACAAACACAGTGGCTCTCTTGTCTGTGAGACTCTTTATAGTCACTTTATTTAGTCTTTTTATTAAGCTAATAAACTACTAAGAACAATAATAATGCTCAGCCCATTCTTATTAGATTTGCAGTTTGTTTACATAAGCACACGTTGGTAACTGTCATTGACCGATTAAAATTATAATGAAGTCAGACAAAACATAAAGCCACCACAGAAAATGGATTTCATGACCCGACAACTACAAACCGGTCATCCTATCTCACATAATAACCAAAATTACAGCGAATGACTCACGACATACTAATCTGAGCTGGCCTGGTCCGTCAGTATGTGTTGCTTGCCCAGAGAAGCAGGTAATTTTCCTGATGTTATCAGCTGTCCTGAGCACAGAATTAAAATTCTGTTCATCACGCCTTGTCGAATGTCTGTATAAATCTTCATGTCATTTTAAATGTCTGCAGCTGTAGAACTCCTCCATGCTATCTTGATCTCAGGAAACCTCTAGGCTAAACCTCCCTCTATTGGAAATCTTATGCATGTATTCAGCTACTTTCCGTATCGTTTTATGTTTTTGTTCCTGATCTGGAAGCAAGCAATATATTCTGTTACCAAAAATACAAAAAAAAACCCAACAATATTGAAAAGAGACTGGACCTTTAAACCATTGCTTTTAAATTTGTTTTCTTTTCATGAGTTATGGACATAAAAAATGCACAATTTTTTAAAACAATTTCATTTAGTTCTATTTGATTTTCTGTAAATCCAAGCAAGATATGTTCCTGAGGACGCTCATTGAAATAAAATTAAAAATAGAGTGTTTGTCCAGCTCTACTGCCCTTCCTCTCCTGCCCTGATAACTGATTGCTGTGTGGAAATGGCCCTTAAATCATCTCTCCCTTTTTGCCTTGTCATTTTGTAAACCACATCGTTTGGGTTTTGTTATCTCACTTGTCTTCATCTCACATGTCTGCTCCTATGTGTGTTTCTACCAGCTGCTTTGTTTTGTTGAGAAAATAAATGAACTTTCTCAGTTCAGACAAGTCAACAGCAAGATTCAGGCTATATTATGGTTGTTGGTTGTCTAAGATATCAAAATTAATTGATTCATCTCATTTATGCCTGTTCCATTAAACAGTTTATCTTATAATGAGGAGAATCTTTGATTTTATGCAGTTTTGTTGTGCTTTTGGATTAGGACAAATTATTAGGACACTATTTGTTTAAATGGCATAAATCATCATTTTTCCATTTTAACTTGTAATTCACATTACACACTTTAGCTGTATAGAGGATTTCTGGGTAAAGTAAAAGTGCTCACTCTGTTCTTTTCTGTGGAGCTTGTAGAGGGCCAAACAACCATTTGACATGTTCCAATTAAATTTGTTTTGTCAGAAATCAGTATTCTGTTCACAACAAAAGGCGGTTGCATTTTGTAGTTACAGACACACATAGCCATCCATATGTGGAATTGGATTTTTGTTTTTAGCTTCAACAGCTCTTCCTGTGTCAACATGTTTTAAAATTACACATCTGCTTTAAATATAATGAAAAGTAAGATTGTAATTGATTTATGTTTTATAGTTGTGAGATTTTTAGGTTTTCGGGGACTTCATACAGACGTCGTAATGTCAAAAAACTATCAGGATCTGCCATTTTGGGTTTTTTGATTTAGTTTTCTTAGCCAGGTGTTTTCTGTTCAACCAGGTCATTAGATTACTTCTGTTAGTTAGATCTTCCTAGATTCCTGTGTTTCATGTGTTTATATTTTCCTATAGGCCTGTTTTTTCCCTTGGTTTTGTAATTTGGTCTAGTTTCCTTGTTTTCTGTTCAGTTCCTCATGTCCCTGCTTTCGCTCTGCTCATTAGTTTACTTAGACACATTCCCCTCAGTCTGCCCGCAGCCTGTTCCACACCTGCGTCATGTTTCCCCTGATCACCTGTCTCCCTGTTTCATTGGTTCATACTCCACAATATACTCCGTATATTAGCTTCCTTTCTTTCATTGTTCCTTGCTGGTTCCTTTCGCTGTTCTCCCTAGTGGTTTATTTTCTGTTAGGCTCCTGACCTGTTCCCTAGGATTATCTGTACTCTGTCTGCCTGCCTCTAAGTATGCTGTGCACCATCTCATTAAACTACATCTACTCACCATTCGGCCTCCTCGCCATGTTCTGCATTCTGGTCCTGCCTCCAAATCCTCGACCGTGACAAAAACTAAATTTGTCAGAAGAACAGATTAAAAGTGTGCTTCTAAAACCTAACTAGATAATAATGGTGATTTTATATTTAGAAGAGTACTAGTAAAAGACTTTGGTTTGTATATTCACAGATTATTGGTTCAAATCCTAACTACTGCCTTTCTGCACTAAGTCTGCATGTTCTCTCAATGCATGTGCGGTTCTCTTTGGGTACTCCTGCATCCCCCCACAATCTAACAACACGCACATTAGGTTAAAGGTGCTCTCTAAATTGAATTACTTCAATCTAACATGCATAAAAACAATGCTATAAAGTAAATGAAAATTATGTTTGGTTCTGTTGAGTTGTATTGTGTTAAATGAGTATAGTTTTTGTCTTCTCCAGGTCTAGGACTGTGATACGATGCACCACGTTGAGTTAACCAGACCCCAAGTTCATTCTTACCTCAGGAATGTGATTTAATGTTCCACCTTCAAAGAACTCTAAAATATTAATCTTCACCAGCTACAAGTTGGTTCAGCAAAAACAATAGAGAGGACAACGTCGGTAGTGATTCATGAATAAAACCAGAGAATCAGTCAGCCTAATCGATAGACTTGGCATGACATATGAACTTCAAATCTCCTGCTGTTTTGCTGTATGATGCCTCAGCTGTCTTTCTCTGGCTGTGCCCACCTCCCACTTGATCATCAGTCTTGGACCTGATATCTTTTTGTACCCCGCTTCACCAGAGAAGCATGAGCCATCTAAATTAAAGATGGGCTTAAGACTCGCCATCACTCATTGTCTTTAAATGGCTTTGCCACACGAGAGATCCTCTAAATGCTTCACTCGCTAACAAGAATGTAGACAAACAACACCTGAAATTGTTGGAAACTGCAGTCTCACAAGAAAATGTTCAGTTGTCTTTATTTTTTTGCATAAATCAATCTTAAGAATCAGTAGGAGGTGTTACAAGCAGTGCGGCCTTTAAGAGTTACCTGAAAAGAATAGCTAGGCTTTTTTGAAGAAATCTTTCCTTGGAACTTGGACCCTGTAAAATTCTGCAAAACTAGGAAGTGAAGAAAATGTAAAGTAAGAAATAAATATAAATCTTTGTTTATATCTATAAATATAAATAATACAAATAATATAAATCTATAAATATAAATCTTTGTTTATATATATTTATATATATTTACATGTACATTACTTGGCAGGAACTCAATGCATTTAGGCATGTAGAAATGGTCAAGACGATCTGCTGCAGTTCAAATCGAGCATTAGAATGGGGAAGAAAGGTGATTTAAGTGACTTTGAACTGGTTGCTGGTGCCAGACGAGCTGGTCTGAGTATTTCAAAAACTGTTGATCTACTGGGATTTTCACACACTACCATCTCTAGGGTTTACAGACAATGGTCTGAAAAAGAGAAAATATCTAATGAGTGGCAGTTCTGTGGGCAGAAATGCCATGGATCCATCCTGCCTTGTATCAACGGTCCAGGCTGGTGGTGGTGGTGTAATGATGTGGGAATATTTTCTTGGCACACTTTGGGCCCCTTGGTACCAACTGAGCATCGTGTCAACTCCACAGCCTACCTGAGTATTGTTGCTGACCACATCCATCCCTTTATGACCACAGTGTACCCATCTACTGATGATTACTTCCAGTAGGATAACGTGCCATGTCATAAAGCACGAATCATCTCAGACTGGTTTCTTGAACATGACAATGAGTTCACTGTATTCAAATGGCCTCCATGGTCACCATTCATTTGGTGCGGTTTGTTTTCACATTGTACTTTTTGCAAGTGAACTATTACTTGTAAACAAAGCCACGTGGGTGACGATCATTGTTCCCATTGGACAGAAATGAGGGGGCGGGAAAAAGCACAGACCCGGAAATTGAGGAGAACAGCTGTAGACATGCGTGCAGCACCTCTGTTCTGGATATTTGTGTCGTTATTACAGCTGCAATATTATTGTGAGGGTGAAGAGCAGCTCATTCAACACAGACTTTGAGACGTTTCATTTATAATGTTGGAACCCCGTCGGAGAATGCGTGCTGAACGCCGACGTTCTCTACGTGCCTTGTCCCACAACAAGCCAGTAGCGTTGCTAAGCAACACACAGCTTATCAGGTATGATTACCTTACAACACACACCTTTGCTACCGACTACGGTGGCTTTTTATATCCAAAGAGACGTACGCTTTTTGTAGTTGGTTCGGATTGGGACCGGTTTGTATTCAGACCATAAGCGAACCGCAGCAGAGTCCGTTTGGAAGCGGACCGAGACCACCTCCTCAAAAAGTGGGTCTCGGTCCTGTTGGTTTGCTTGAGTGTATTCACACCTGCACAAAAGGTCCGGACCAAGGGGGGAAACGAACTCTGGTGCTTTTAAAGCGGACCAAAAGTGGCAAGTGTGAATACACTCTAAAATAATGATCTCATGCTAAAGTGTAAGGTTTTGTTTGCACTCTGCTCATATAGTGCTGGCTTCCACTGGTATGATGGTTTTAAGTATGAGTTTTCTCTTATTGTAGAATTTCTCTCTTTATTTGCAAACGCACTTAAATTTAACTTAATTTTACTCCAGATTACAGGTAACAAACTCATAAAAAATGTTCCGTTCATAGATTTGATGTTGTTTTCAGTTGTAATTACATTTTCTTCACTCTCCTACAACACATCACAGGATCAGGTTCGTTCTCCATGGAACAAGGTTGGAAATGCTCTTGCTGCTTCTTATTCATTGATTTCCACAAAATATCTCAAAAGACATCCACTTCTTATGTTTTTCTTTTAGATTTCTTTTAAAGAATACTACTATGAGCGGAAATGAATCCCACCCAGACGGATCAACTGATGACAAACAGCTCCTTAAAGCTCGTCAGCAGAAGGAAGCATGACATACTTTAAACTTCCTGGTAGATGGCTGCGTTCACTGTGGACTGTGGATTTAGCACTCCAAGTCATCACTAACTGTGAAAACGTCACACTAGACCTCCAGCAACAATTATTCCGTTCCTCTTCACTGTTTCTTCAGACTCTGGAACCCTTGATTGTCAAAGAAATGCACTTTACTTCCATCTGAAAAGAGTATTTTGGACCAATGAGCATCAGTCCAGTTCTTTTTTCTCCCTAGCCTAGGTAAGAAGCTTTTGACGTTGTCTCTGGTTCAGGAGTGGCTTGACACGAGGAACGCATCATTTGTAGCTGATGTGGAGGATGTGCTTGTGCGTAGAGGTAGTTGATTGGCTGACTCCAGCCTCAGTTCATTCCTTGTAAAGCTTCCCCAAATTCTTGAATGGATTTTGCTTGACAATCTTCCCAAGGCTGCAGTCATTCTTGTTGCTGGTGAACCTTTTTACTACACCTTTTCCTTACTCTCAACTTTCTTTTGACATGCTACAGTGTACTGTGACAAAATATGAAAACGTTTGTGTATGAATACTTGCAAAATGCTGTATTACATCATTAAACTCAAACGAAAATGTAGCTTAAGGAGTACAAAAGTTGGACTGAAAATGAGCAGGGATGCGAAATATTTATTAAGGTAGGTTATACCTCTGTAATGCCAGGTTAGTACTATCAGTACAGGATAATCATATTGTTTTTAATTTTTTTTATTCAGTATTCCTGACTTCTCTCAGTCTGCTGTGCTTCGGTTGTTGCTGCTGTCCAACCTTAAATCAGTGGCTCCTTTTTCAACCCTGCACAGGTGTTTGGAATGCTGTTAGCATTCACATTTACCTGTGATTTACCTGGGTTTCAAAGTCACAAGAAAAGTTCTGTTCATAAAAAGTAGATATTTCACTGCTTGATGAATTCAGTAATTAATTCAAATGCATGTTACTACTTTTGGATCGATTGTGGCTCTGTGTGTTCTTACTGGCTTACTACAGTTTTTGCTTCTTGTTAGTAGGTCACAGGGGTCACACCAACTCCCACTGTAGTGCAGATACTCTCACAAACACTTGCAGCCTACAGCCCACCTGTTTAGTATTGCTTCATTTTAAGTTTTATATTTTGAGATTGGTGTAAACTTTCAGCAGCTGTAATTTAGACCTTCATATTCTGTAGAACTTTGTAGTACCTGCAGTTCTAGTTGCTGTATAAGTAGTGTTTTATTTACAGGGATCTGATGTTGCAAATAGGTCCAGACAATGATAACAGTAATAAGGATATGGCTGCTGGCCAGCTACACCGCTTGGATTAGATCCCTCCAAAGGGACTATGCAACACCTGATTCCTTGAGTGTGTGCATATTTTTAGATGAATATGAGAAAAATAATTCAGTTCATTGGTATTATACCTGAGCAAATGAGCAAATGATACTGAAAGGATATAAATGAGCTTTGGGGATAGGAGTTGCATAATTCTGTCTGTGTAGCCTACACAGAACTGCAGCAAACACAAGGTTATTGGTGTTCTGCTGGAATTTCACAACAAACACCATTGCATAGTGGCACAGTTGTAAGCACAGTTGCTTTGCAGCAGCAGAGTTTACATGTTCTTCCCATCTATGGATGTCCCCAGGTTACATAGGTGTATTGTAGTTGTCGGCTTTTTGAACTTCTGTGTTGCCCTGTGATATACTGGTGACCTGCCTAAGATGTGCCCTGCCTCTTACCAATTGATTGCTGGCGATAGGTGCCTGTGACCCACCAAACATTGGGCAGGTTTTAAAAATGAATGGACAGAAACACTTTCTTGCAAAGGTTCAGGTACCCCTTGAACCTCATTTTGCAACCAAAATCTTTAATGTAATTTTTTTAAATGTAATTTCTTTCATTTATACTTTAATAAAGGCCACTGGTGGCCTTTATTTTGAAAACTGACCAACAGGAAATGGGGTGGAGAGAGAGGGGAAGACATGCAGCACAGGACTAGAACCAATGACAGATGTGTCAAGGACTATAGCCTCCATACATGGGTCGCTCGCTTTACCCCTGCGCCACCGCCACGCCCTTTTAATACATTTTTGTTTGAAAGTGTACACAATTATAAAAGCAAAAGAAAAAGAAAAAATAGTTTTCAAAATATTGAACAAATTAGAATTCAAGGGGTTGCATCTTACATTTCAATGTTCCCCCTCTGAGTCAATACTTTGTAGAACCAACTAAAGCTGAGTGGCATACGTCTCTGCCAGCTTTGCACATTTGGAGACACAAATGTTTGCCCATTTGTCTTTGTAAACAAACTTAGGTCTACTCAGATTGGTTGGAAAGTGTCATCAGTTCTCAAGCAATGCCTCAAATTCTCAATTTGAATTAAGGCCTGGACTTTGACTAGGCCTTTCTAACGCATGAAGATACCTCAATCAAAACCATGGGATTGTAACTCTGGCTAAAGTTTGGACACACCTTCTCATTCAGAGTTGTCTTTATTTTCATGACTATGAATATTGTAGCTTTAAGACAATAAAAGACCTGAAATATTTCAGTTAGTGTGCAATGAATCTAAAATATATGAATGTTAAATTTTCATCATGACATTATGGAAAATAATGAACTTTATCACAATATGCTAATATTTTGAGAAGGACCTGTATATATATATATATATACACAGATGTGAAATAACAACAGCAATAGTGTGAAACCAAAAAGTAGTTACAGAATACTATATGTTTATCTGTCTCCATACACATATGAACCTTAAAACAGAAAAAAAAACAGGTGCCAGGGGAACGGTCATGTCAGTCTTGACTGATGACCCTTTGACTATAAAATAACCACCAACAGTGTGTGTGCAAGGTCTTCTTTGTCTGGTATACCAGGAAAATTGATCTTTCTAAGGACTCTAAAGAAAGAGTTCCACAGTTCCAAAAATTTAGCAGAGGAGCCTCTCGGAGTATGCCGAACTTTTTCTAAATGTATAAAATATAGATCATCTCGAAGCCAATGCATATATGAGGGATGTTGAGGGGATTTCCATCTCATCACAACCACCCTCCTTGCAAGAAGAGTCAGAAAAGCTAATGAAGACTTTTGTAATGAAGGCAAAACAGCCCGAGAAGGTGCAGCTCTAAACAAAGCGGTCAAGGGGTTAGGCCAGGACAGGTTGAAGATAGCCAGCCATCAAGGCCGTGCAGGGGAGCCAGATTCAGAAAAACAATAATTATGAATTAACAAGATTTTTGCCCAAAGATCCTCTGAAATGGCCTGACCTAGGTCCTGCTCCTAAAGCGACCTAATGAAGTCCAAAGTCTGTGGACGGAGTTGAGTGATCAGATCATAAATAAAAGAAATAGCCCCCTTCAAAGTTAAAACCGGCTTCAAGAACACATCTAGAGGTGAATCTCTGGGAGAATTGGGGAAGGTTGTATATGTTGTACGAACAAAATTACGCACCTGCAAGGTTCTACAAAATTGACGTCTCGGAACCTTAAACTTATCAGAAATTTGTTGAGAAGAGGGAAATACATGATCAATAAACAGATCTTGAAAAGTCAAAATACCCATTTTCCTCCATGACAGAAATATACTATCTGTGAGAGAAGGTGGAAAGGCATGGTTGGCTGCTATGGGGGGCATGAATAGAAAACATCTGTAAGCCAAAATGACGTCGAAATTGAACCCAAATTTTAAGGGATGCGTTGACCAATTTATTAGAACTATATGGTTTGGTTGAGGATTGTAGTGGTGAATGTAATAGGGCTGTTAAAGAGACAGGTTTCACAGAGTTGGCCTCCATAGCAAGCCAAGCCGGTGGAGAAGGCGCACATGACTGAAGCCAATACCTAAAAAGTCTAATATTCGATGCCCAATAATAATATCTAAAAATTGGTAGAGATGTTCCCCCAAATATTTTAGATCTTTGCCAAAATTGTGTGTATGCGCGGGACCTTTCCATTCCAAAGAAATTTGATAATAACACTGTCTAGTTTGGTAAAAAAGGAAGGTGGAAGAAAAATAGGAATACACTGAAATAGATAAGAAAAGCGTGGTAGGATATTCATTTTAATACAATTAATACGAGCAACCAAAGAGAGGCCAAGCACTGTCCAACAATCAAGGTCTTTTTCAATACGCAACATTAAAGGGGAGAAGTTAGCTTTAATGAGATCCTTGAATTCATGAGTAATTTGAATCTGCAAGTAGGTAAAGCTGTGGTCTGTGACCTTGAATGGTAGTGTCTGCAACGGGTAACTGTTAGTGGGAACATTAACCGGGAACAGCTCACTCTTGCCAAGGTTTAATTTTATAACCTGACAGTTGGGCTCTGGCAGTATGTTTGGAGTTGTTGTCCTGCTGGAGGATGAACCTCCACCTTAGTCTGTTTTTCAGTCTCTAACTGATTTTCTTCCAGGATTTCCCTTGTTTAGCTCTATCCATGTTTCCATCAACTCTGTCCATCTTCCCTGAATGGATTGTTCAGAGGGATTGCAGTGTTGGTTACCAGCAACACATTGGATTTGACATGTAGCAAAGAAAAATAAGATTTGGTCACATCTGACCAGAGCATTTTTTTCCACTTGTTTGTGTTGACACCTACAAGCTAAATAAAACTTTTAAAATGAATATTATAGTTCCTTTCAAATATAGCTTTCTGCTTGCCACTCTGTTGTAAAAGAACAGATTTGTGGAACTCACAACTAATCAATAGTTGTCCTGTCAACAGATACAGATACTACCTGAGCTGAGGATCTCTGGAGCTCCTCCAGTGTTATATGGCCTTATTGACTGCTTTTATGATTGCTGCTCTCCATGCATGCCACAACTTCATCCTTGGTGTCTTTCTTGGTCTTCATGACACTGCTTTTTCAGCCAATGTTCCCTGACCAATATTCTCTTAGGCCTCCACAGAACAGCAGTATTTATACTGAGATTAAATTACACACAAATGGACTCTAAATAGTAATTAGTAAGTAAATCATTACTTTGAAATTATTCTGTAGGACAACGAAAGCTACAATGTCTAATTTCCATTTGGGATTATTGAAGAATTAGTGAATTGAATTTAATTGAAATAAACTGAGCAGTGACTCCTAGTACGGAAGAGTATTAGGGCCACTAAAAAATAAAATAAAATTCTGACTTTAATCTCAGAATTCTGACTTTAATCTCAGAATTCTGACTTTAATCTCAGAATTCTGACTTTAATCTCAGAATTCTGACTTTTTTCTCAGAATTCTGACTTTAATCTCAGAATTCTGACTTTAATCTCAGAATTCTGACTTTTTTCTCAGAATTCTGACTTTAATCTCAGAATTCTGACTTTAATCTCAGGCGATGAAGCTGGTTGCACCCAGATGCTTCCAGGTGCTCACCTGCATTAAAGTCAGAATTCTGAGATTAAAGTCAGAATTCTGAGATTAAAGTCAGAATTCTGAGATTAAAGTCAGAATTTTATTTTATTTTTTTAGTGGCCCTAATACTCTTCCGTACTCCTAGTGACAAATGGTTGCACTGGATTTTATTTAGATACATGCCACAATTTCTGTTTGTGAAAACAATTGTGAAAATATATAAAGTGTGTATAACACTTGAAAATTAAAACACTTAGTATACTGTGTAAGAACATTTTCCATTCTTAAAATGAAAAAAACAAAACTAAATCTCCCATTTATCGGAGATGACCTAAAAAACTGTTTTTTTTAGATATCTTCAGATCTTACTATGAGTTTTGATTACCTGTTAGCTGATGCAGAACATTATTTAATGTTCTTGGGTGTACACATAATGTAACACATGAACTGTGAAGACCTTGCTCCATTGAAGCCATTTTTCTTTAGTGGTAGCTTTTATGGTAAAAATCAGTAAAAGGGGCCTAATGGAAAGATGTGCTGAACACTACTTCTGCAATGCTATCAAATGCTTCCTGTACAGCAATGCCAGCTCAGTCCTGAGCCCTGAGGTGAACTATCTGGAGCCATCATAGTGGTTTTTAGTTTTTAGATATATGCTTCACTGCTGGATATGTTTGCATAATTATGGAAGGTATAAAAACAGTAGCAGGCATATGAGTTACTTGAGATATAGACAGTCATACAGCAATGTTATAGGGCAAAGTTTTACCCCAAACTTTTCTGTTTCTTGGGGTTTTTTTGTTACTGTGTGAGGGATTATGTATTTAACTTAGTTTTAACTATGTGCTTTGTGCCATTTAGAATTTATTTTTATGGTCTCTTATTGCTGGATGCTGATGGAAAATTTCCATTTAATGTCAATTTAATGTACTTTTAATGGACAAGAAAGTATCTTATGTTAAATGTTGTACATTAAAAAGCTTAAAGCAATCCAACACAATGAGGCAGCTGAAGTTTACCTTGCACCCAAGGGCAATCATCATTTATTCTTCCATTTAATTTATAGTTTGAAAAATAAACTGAATATATTTACTTATTTACTTGGCATAAACTCTAAAATTTATAGCACTGGGCTGAGATAAGCACTGGGCTGAGATAAGCTTGAGTCCACAATTCTTATTTTCCAACTGAGCAGTGAATAACAACTGAAAACCATTTAAAGCTCATCCCTTCTTATGGAACATATAAAATAAAGAAATGGAATTACAGTCTTTTAAACTGTGAAGTGAACAAACCTACCACTGAGAAAAACTGTAGGTTAGAATCTTCACAAAAAACAAATTGCATCCACATTGCTGTGAAAACGTATTTGCCTGCTTACAGATTTCTTCTGTTTTTGCTTTTCAAATAACTTAAGTGCTTCATCAAACAAATCTTTAACCCTGGAAATTATTACAAAGTCATTTCTAAGGCTTTGAGACTCCTGTGATCCATGGTGAGAGCCATTATCTACAAATGGAGAACACACAGAACAGTGGTAAACTTTCCCAAGAGTGGCAGGTCTATGAAATAGACCTCCTCAAGGAGGTCACAAAAGAACTAAAACAACATCTAAAGTGCTGCAGAACTTAATTACCTCTGTTAAAATCAGTGTTCATGGTTCAACAATAAGGAAGAGACTGGGCAGCATAAAAACAGCATAAAAATAACAATACTAAAAGAACATCTTACTCAGAGTGAAACACGGTGGTGGTAGTGTGATGGCCAGGCGCTGTTTAGCTGCTTCAGGACCTAGACAGCTAGTCATAATTGGCAGAACTTTGCATTCGGCTCTCACCTGTATTCTGTACGACTGCAGAGAAAACCCAGGTTTTCCCAAGTGGTGAACAAACCTGAATATCAATCCAATGAAAACCTTCAAACAGGAATTTACGTTTGTACCAGTCAAAGCTTGCTTTAACCTCTGCATACACTTTAGCATCTATCATGACTCTTATCATCAGAGTCATGTTCTATTTCAGACCTTTAAGGCAAAACTGCTCACATGTAGAACGTTCCCTCTGTAGGATCTGTATACAACAGGGAAAACCTTTGTCTGACTTGGGGAAATGCTTCAGAACTCACAAAAGAACTGGTCCAAAGTAAATTGTTTAGTATCTCAGCACGGTGTCTACTCAAGTCAAAACATGGGTCTTTGTAGTAGTCCTCAGTGATTACAATTACACTCAGCATCTACTGTCTGTCCGTATAACCACCTCTGACATTAGATGACCTAGATTTTCACTATGTACAAACTTTATTGCACACTTTTTAAGAATTTTGTATTTTGGTTAAAATCGATTGCTGCTGTGGGCATTTACTTTAAGCACAACAAAATACATGTGTTGGAGTGGCCTGGTGAATTTTTCTGCAGCATCTGTGTCTCGACCTTTAACAGGTTGTTCGTCCTGAAAAGTCTATTAATTTAACTGAATTAAAGTAACTCTGCAAATATGACTGGGCAAAAACGCCTGCAAAGGGTTGTAAAATACATAAACCTCTCATTCCAGCTTTTGCTGCAAGAGGTGACACAACCAGTTATGTTTGGAGGGTGGTTCCTTGTTCATATAGAACTAAGCTGATTTCCCTTAATTAATTAATTAAATTAGTAGTTGAAAACTTCATTTATTATTTACTCAGGTTATCCTTGATATACATTTCAGATCATATTTGTTTTATAAGTGTTACAAAAGAAGCAAAAGCAGAAGAAATCTAAAATACAATACAAAGCACTGTAATAAAATAAAAAAATAATACTCATGTTTAATAAAACCTTCAATATGTTAGTGAGTGAAGAATTTAGAGGCAGAAAAAAAGTGTTTGTAAAAGTGAAAACAAAAACTTAAAGTGACTATAAAAAAACCCATATAACAAAAACAAGCATATGTCACCAACAGGGGGTGCTGAAGCATTGTTGCATGTGTAGTTTTCAGTGTTGTTGAGGCAGTGTAGTACCGCCAATCAAAGTTTTGATTTGGAACAAAGGCTTTTGTTTTCACACAGATTCAGGTGTGGCTTCTAATCTGAGAAGATGCGGTTCCACCTTAACTGGCCTCCCCTACTCCTCCAATCTGAGTGATTTGTCAAGCGAGAGCTGGGTGCTGGACTCAAAAATGATAGCCAATCAAATGTAGCTTTAGGTCTGATTCCTGTGTGGTGCACTGCAGAAAATATGAAGCAAACTAATTAGTGATCACAATGAAGAAACGTAGTGTCTAAAAGCTTTGAGACATTGTGTCTGATGTATAACATGCTCAAGTGGTATATGTTTCTCGTTTATAATTGGAAGGAGACTGCCACTGTGTGTACTCCAGGCGTGGTGGGTACACATAGTGGAAGCTAACTGCTAATGAGCAAGAAAGCACAAGTATTTTAGAGTTGAAGTCCACAAAAAATATAATCAAAATGTTCAAATGGCTGTACATGCAATAAAGCCATGTAAATCAAACATATACACAAAGGTTTAGAGCCACACACAACACAACACAACAATAAAGGAGAATTGGCTGCATTACTTTTCTTTGGGCTGTTGTCATTTTCTTAAGTTCAAAAATATGCAACTCTCCATTCATCCCCTAAAGCTGTCTTCATGCATACGTATGTTAGAAAATATGAGCTACAGTCACAGAAGAACTTTAAACAGTTTCCATTAAATATAAAGACGCAAACACTGTGGTGAAAGTAACATAAGAATCTTGCAACAGTTAACACCTGTCTGAGATATGGCGAATGATAGTGAACAAAGTTTTAGTTGCAGGATCACCAAAGTCTGCCTGAAGTCAGCTGGGGTTAATATTGTTGTTCGACACTGTAAGACAACCTAAGGTTTGGTTTAACATATGCTGCACAACAGATGGTTGGAAGCTACAGATGGATCTTATTACATTAGAATATCATGCATAAGTTTGTTTATTTTAATATTTCAAATAAAATATTGACACTCATATATTGTATAAATTCATCACACACAGAGGTATTTATTTCAAGTGTTCATTTCTGTTCATTTTGGTTGTATTGTATTGCACTGACTACGCCAAAACAAATTCCTTGTATGTCCAAAAACGTACTTGGCAATAAAGCTTTTCTGATTCTGATTCCGATTTTGATTATTATGGCTAACAGCTATAATAAAAAAATTAACATTCAGTGTCTCAAAAAATAGATTATTACATAAGATTAATAAAAAAAAAGTATTTTAAGTACAGAAATGTTAAATCCACATTGTGGGTTGAACAATCATGGGAAAAAGAGCTGATTAGTAGTTGTCAGCAGTCATTTACAACCTCCACAAAGAGGATAAGCCATAAAGAAGCTGGCTATTCACAGAGTGCTGCATCCTGGCATATCAATGGAAGGTTAAGTGGTAGAAAAAAGTGCGACAAAATAGCAAAAAGGATAACTGGAGCCTTAGGAAGATTGTAAAGTAAATACAAGAGTTTGGGAGCAGACTGCGGCTGGAGTGAGTGCTTCAACAGCTATCGCACACACATGTATGTAGGTGATGTGCTTCAGGTTTTTTGCATTGCTTGTGTTAAGCCAGAGAAATTGTCAGAAGGGTCTTAACAGGGCTAAGCAGAAGAAGAAGTGTACAAGGGCAACTTGAAGTGCAGGTTGACTAAATAACTTTGAGGAGTTGTTTATTTTGTTAAATTTAACAGAACAAACCTATACAACCTTTTCATGCACTAAGAAATGGAGGCAAGATTCACTGAAGAAGGTTTAGTGTCGGGTTTTGTGAGGATAATGCATAATTACATGTTTTATTATTCCCCGCCAACGGAAACAAAACCTCTGTGGAAAAACCTTTTGTAGTAACAAGATAGATGCAGGGGTGCAGAGCATCTGAAAGCGTTTCTAAAATAGCTACGACACTGCGGTGCAGTTGTTCCCCCTAAATGGGAAAAGTAGAGGAATACTTGCTATCTCTCTGGCCCAGTGCATATAGTGCCGCATTGTGAGTTTGCAGACAACTGTTCTTGTAACCCTATTGTGACTGGCAAACATGGGGACATCGGTGCTACCCGCTGGCAGCGCTGCAGATGATGAATGATGCTGCGCTGAACTAGTTTAAGATGAGCATCACACAATTGTTCATTTCAAAAGGCACTGCTTCACACGGTGGCCTGGGGAATGGCATGGAAAGTAATATCCATCAAGAGCCGGCCGAGCAGGAGCGCCATCAGCAAACACAATTTAGAGCTCAGAAACATTATTGTTTTTCTCTCCATCCGACATTCATCTCACTTCAGCGATGAACTTCCTGAGTGACACTCAATTGATGAATATGATGTTCCAGTCATGATAATAGGAACCTGGTCATTATTGGGAGGAATTGAGTTTGGATGAAAAAACAGGCAAGTTTTTCTTTCAACAAGAGTCACATTGGTTCAAACCAATTAAACATTTTGGCATGTCACAGTGAAAAACTTCAATGTATTTTAGGGGAGTTTATGTGACAAACCAACAGAAGGCATTGCAAAGTTGTGAAGTAGAAGGAGAATGATACATATTTTTTAACATCTTAAACAAAAATAAATGAGTGTGGCATGCATTTTTATTCATCCCTATTAATTATACCCCTAAATAAGAATCCGGTTGAACCAACATTTTTCAGAGGTCACCTGGCGAGTAAAGAGTCCATCTGTATGAACATTAGTGAACAAACAGCGTCACAAAGAACAAGGGACACACCAGACAGATGAGAGATAAAGTAGTACAGATGTTTATGCATATGAATATGATCATATCCATCCATTGTCTGTACACAACTGGACTGGTGCCTATCTTCAGAGCTCATTGGGCAATAGTGGGGTTACATCCTAGTCATCCTAGGTGACCAGTCCATCACTGGGCAACAAGAAACAACTATGAATAGAAACACCCACTCCTAAGGGCAATTAAGTGAGATCAATTAACTTAGCCAGATTATCTGGAGAAAACCCAGTCATACATGAGAGAACATGCAAACTCCATGCAGAAAAACCCCAGGTCAGGATTCCTCCCAGGATCTTTTTGTTGCAAGGCAACAGGGCTAACAACTGCAGCAACATGGTGTTATGAATCTGGCCCGTCTGCCTGCTCTGCTCTCACTCATGCAATCAACTCATCTGCTTCACTTGTCTGCTGCTGCGCTGCTGCGCATTCACCGTCATGCCACACACCTGTGGAGTTGCAGTTATATACAGCCCTCTGACAGGCAGACGGTGCCAGATTTTCAAAAACATTTGTGAGTAGTTATCCAGTGTTCCATCCTGACTGATCTTGTTCTCTGACCTTGCCTTGCCTCACGGATTTTGCCTTCCTGCCTGCCCCTTGTCTGACGCCTCTAGCCCTGGAACTCGACTCTGTTTCTGTCCCTGGATTTACGCCCCAGCCAAGCCACTGGTTTATTCTGCCTGAGCCCGCCTGGCTCTCAAGACCGCCTGGAATTATTGTCAAGAGGACAATCATAGCTTTCTGTGTTCCGGTCACAGCTTCAGCTGATACCCCTGAGGATTTGGATCAGTCGGCAATCCAACTTCGGTCTGTTGGGTTCTTCCTCATTAACTGTCTGGATCACATCCTCCTCTGGATTCTACGCCTCATTCCCAGACTGAGAAGGTTAGTGGCTTTAACTCTTTGTAAGTTCTGAGTTTTATTCAGCCACTAACTCGTCTCTCTGTCCTCAGTGATTCATGGAAGCTGACTGCTGCTCTACTGCTATCTGATCCTGAGTTACTGAATAAACCTTTTAACTTTTCACTTTGTGTTTGGCTGAATTTGGGTTCTCTGTCTCAGGCCATGATAGTAAAATCTGGCCAAAAGACGGACCCATCGCCAGCACAGCAGTGGCGCGCTATTGTTGATCACTCTATTGCCCAACTAGATTCCGGCCTGGGGGAAATAATTTCTATGCTGCACTCCATGTTTCCTGCCTCCACGTCAGCGCCCTCATAGCCTGTTTCCCCCAGAGTTCCTGATCTGGTAAGAAAGCCTAGACTCACGCCTCCTGAGCTGTTTAAGGGAGATCCTGACCAGTGCCGTGCTTTTCTTACTCAGTGTGAGATTCATTTTGAGCTTCAGCCTTCTTCGTTCCCTTCTGAGCGGTCTAAGTTGGCATTTGTTATTTCCCTGCTATCTGGAAAGGCTAAGCAATGGGGCACTGTGGAGTAGCAGAATGGTTCGGTCACGTGTGCTTCTTATGCTGCATTTTCCAAGGAGTTCATCAGGGTTTTTGACCCAGTTCTTCCTAGTTGTGAGGCTGCCCGAGGTTTACTCTCCATAAAACAGGGAGAGAGAAGTGTCACATCTTATATCATTGACTTTCATTTGTTGGCAGCTGACAGTTTTTGGAATGAGCATGCTCAAATGGATGCTTTCATGCAAGGTCTTAATGAGAACATCAAGGATGAACTGGCAACCTGGGACTACCCTGCCTCCCTTCACCAACTTGAGGACCTGGCAACCCAAATTGATTTACGGCTCACAGAAAGGAGGAGGGAGAGGCGTCATAAGGAGGTTAAACCTTCTTCAGCTCACAGTCCGGTTCCCCACCTAGAACCCAAGGGTCTTCCACCCTCTTCTGAACACCGATATGACCATGAGCCCATGCAGTTGGGTCGATCAAAGATTTCTGTGGGGGAGCGCGATCGACGAAGGAAAAACAACTTGTGCTTTTATTGTGGTGGACAGGGTCACGTTGCCTTCAAGTGTCCGTTAAAAGCAGGCTCAGTAGAGGTGAGGAGAACTCTACTGAGCCGTAGCCAACTGTCTGTCTCCCCATACTCATTTCCCGCAACCATTCAAGTGTCTTCTATTTCTCATCAGGTGTCTGTGTTCATTGACTCAGGGGCGGACACAGAGTTTATGGATTAATTGTTTGCCAGGGACCATGACATCAAGCTCCTTCCCACGTCTGACATGGAGCCCATGTTACTATGATTAATTATGCCTAATTATGCTTATTTGCAGACTAAAAACGTGTCTATTACCCCTTTCCACTGACTCGATTTGGCTCTACTCAACTTCACTCGGGCAGCTTTGCGAGCGTTTCCATTACTGTTTTTTCCGTACCGGTACCTACTTTTTTGGTCACTACTCCTGAGCAGGTACAACTGGGGCTCAGTAGGGACTACAAGTGACGTGAACAGAATGCTGTTCACTAATTGGCCATGGGACCATGAGAAATTAGAAGGCTTTTGCTGAAGGTGCTCTGGTCTGGGAAAAGTTAATACAACTCAAGAGAGACAACATTAATATTAAGGAACACAATGGCCGTGGCGCATGAATATCTAATATCCAACCTAGAACTAACTTCACCGCAGTCAAAGTCAGAGGTTTTGTGCTTTAAAGTCCTTATCCTCATTACTTACATGGCTGAGACAAAACCTTACCTCATAAAGCCCACATTTTTAACTTCTCAGGGAAATGTTGGAGATTCACCAGTCCAGACAGCAGCGTCTCTCCTCTCTACTTCTCCTGCCACTCCCCTTACATCGGTTCTGGCTGGGTTGAGGTCTAGATAATTATCCCAGTGGAATCATTTTATACTTAAGAAAAAAATATATAAGACATTTTTGCATCTATATTGATAAAAACATTAATTGTATTTTCTTTTCTTTATGCATTTAATCTGTTGTTTTTTTATCGCTTCAGGCAGAATATTTTAATATGACAAGCTGTAATGTTGATAGCAGCACAACACACTACACTGACTGCTGAAGGTGGGGCTTCAAGCCATATAGCTTCAGCCATCAGTGGGTCAGTGGAAACACAACAGGTACCGTGAAGAGCGATACAGAGTGAAGCAGAGCTGGATAAAAAGAGCCAGTGGAAAAGGGGCATATGTCTACTGTGTGGGCTAGATTCAAATGATTAATCTTTTAATTTAGTACCTGTTTTACATCAAATGGACAAATATTTTTTTTGTCATATAATTATAAATAAATTCAGACTAAGAGATTTACCAAACAGTAAGAAAGCCTTTGCTAAATTAAAGTCATAAGAGGTGTCGTTCGCAGTTTTCCACTAGCCATGTAGGGGACATTGCAAGCGTGGAAGAAGGTGCGCTGGTCTGATGAGAGACCAAAATGTCGCCTGTAGGCCAAGGTGTAAAACAGTATTTTTGTTAAATAACTAACTCTGTACATCATCTTGAACATGTCATCAACACAGCTTTTCTTCAGATGGAACAGAGAAGGTGTTCAGAGCTGATAAGTACTTAGTTCAGAATCTGTGGCAAATCCTGAAAATAACTGTAATCAGACACTTCCCTTTTATTGTGACTGAGTTTGAGCTCTGTTGCAAAAATCAATTGTCAAAGAATTCTGTTTCAAATGTGAAAATAGGCATACTCTGTGATAGATGGTTTTAAAAAGTATCATCTCAGAGGGCCAGTTTAGAGATTTTGGTTTCTAAAGAAATTGTTTTGAAGTATTTTGTTTTGGTAACACAAAAAAATCCAATTAAAATTTCTTGAAGTTTGAATCTGTAATGTGACAAAATGGGCAATGTGTATAAAAACTACATGATCCTAAATGCATGATATGTTGCACATGGCTTTTCAACAGATAAAAGAAATTGGGTTATTGTCATTCAGAAACACAATTGGGTATAAGCATATTGCTGATTGTCTCATTCATTTCATGTCCCTTAGCACAAGTCCAAAACAAAACAAAGCAGTTTCAGAGGTACACATTTAATTCTCCCGTGATTTGGGCAGCAGTGGTTTTATGTTTTTTGGATACAATCCGGGTTAGCACCCAAACATCCCTTTCAGACAGCTTCCTCTTGTGTCCACAATTAATCCTGTTGGATGTGGTTCGTCCTTCTTGGTGGTATGCTGACATTACCCTGGATACAGTGGCTCTTGATACATCACAAAGACTTGCTGTCTTGGTCACAGATGCGCCAGCAAGACGTGCACCAACAATTTGTCCTCTTTTGAACGCTGGTATGTCACCCATAATGTTGTGTGCATTTCAATATTTTGGGCAAAACTGTGCTCCTACCCTGCTAATTGAACCTTCACACTCTGCTCTTACTGGTGCAATGTGCAATCAATGAAGACTGGCTACCAGGCTGGTCCAATTTAGCCATGAAACCTCCCACACTAAAATGACAGGTGTTTCAGTTTCATTGTCCAACCCCTGTATGTGTGAGGTATTAATACTTAAATTTTAACGTTGACAGAAACTCGAGTATTTGTAAGTTTTTAGCAAATTATGTATTTTTTGAGTTTGATGTTACAGCTGTGATAACGTGAAAGAATGATGGCATTAGTGATTGTTCTCAGCCGACTGAGTGGGCTTAAGTTTAGAAGGAAATGATAAAGAGGTTTAATACCTTATACATATTGGGATAATAAGACACTTCTCTGTCCTATTTTACACCTAGATCTCCATCGAAAGGGCTCTTTAGATGGCACTTATCTCCATATCTTCAGTTAAGTGAAAATTTGCATCTATATGCTCAGTTTAATGATGGTGTGCCCACATTGTGTTATCTCAGTTTTTCATCCACTTCACCAGGAATTGTGGTGTGATAGATTTTCAGTGGATATCTTCTGCTCTGAAAAGACAGAAACAGGATTTTCCTCTCATGAAGTGCTCCTGCAGTTATGAATCAAAGGATTGTTTGCGTTGACTGGAAACTTTGTAAAAAAGTTTCCAGGAGAAAGCAGCTGCAAAGAGCGATGAAAGCAATAAATTCCAGCCTGAGGCTTATTGTATAGAAACAATATGAATGCTGTCACAACTTTGACTAAAGAATATTTGATAACTGTATGAACTATGGGCTGCACGGTGGCGCTGTGGGTGGCGCTGTTGTGCAAGAAGGTTCTGGGTTCAATTCCTGGCCGGGGGTCTTTCTGCATGGAGTTTGCATGTTCTCCCTGTGCATGCGTGGGTTCTCTCTGGGTAGTCCGCCTTCTTCCCACAGTCCAAAGACATGCCTGTTAGGTTAACTGGTCTCTAAATTGCCCTTAGGTATATTGCCCTTAGGTATGTGAATGAGTGTGTGCTTGGTTGTTTGTGTGTTGCCCTGCGATGGATTGGCGGCCTGTCCAGGGTGTACCCCGGCTCTCGCCCATAGACTGCTGGAGATAGGCACCAGCTACCCGTGACCCACTATGGATGAAGTGGTATAGAAAATGACTGACTTATGGTAAGGTAAGGTAAGGTAAGTTTATTTATATAGCGCTTTTCAGTAACAAGACATTCAAAGCGCCGTACATGAGGAAGAACAATTACAATACAATCACAAAGAAAATAAACACAGATACAGACACAGAAAAACAAGTCAAATGACACTTATAATCCTTGGGAGTAATAATAATTAATAATCCTTCCAAGTTCACTGGTAGAAATTGGTTCCAAGCCACTCTTAATAATAAAGCATCTTATGCTAAAAGAAGATAATATTGATAGTCTCATCATTCCACTGAATTCTAACTAGGGAAGCTGTGTCACTGGTACAAAACAGCTTTAATCCCCATTTTCAGGTGCTAATAATATATTCCTTTTACTGGTACTGAAGTTGACCTAAGTAATAACAGTCCATTGTAGTCTAATTAAGAAAGCTGGGTCATTGGTGTAAGAGCAGCTAAAGTCCAAATTACTAATAATATTTGGTTTTCACTGGTAATCCTGATAACACTAAAAATCAATGAAAAAGTAATGAAATACTAATAATAATTGGCTTTTGCTGGTAATCCTTCTGAGAAATCTGAAAATCTATGAAAAGTAATAAAATCACACATTTAGGTAAAGTAAGATAGGATGAAAAAAAATCATATATCATATATCATTCTTAGCAGAATAGAGTCTGAAACAGTACAAAAAACCTCAGCAGGGGTATGCAACACACACATAAGTAAAGATTTAGCAAGGGTAGGGTGGAATCTTGAGGGTGCGAATGTAAGTCTGAGTGTGTTTGCAAGAATTAGACTGTCAACACTGATAGAAGCGCCATTGTCCTTGAGAAGAGAGGTGGAAGTTTTATCAATTGGCCGCATAGTCCTATCAGCACACAGCTGGTAGGGGAGTGCTGGGGAAAAGCGTTGTGTTTATATAACATCCAGGAGATATTTTGTCGATAGCCAGTCAGCAGAAGTTGCCAAGGCCACATTGGGGCGCCAGATTTAGAAAACAATAAATGTTGTGATTCAGGCAGTTGTGAATCTCCAACTACCTTAAGAGTTTTACTGGTATGTCTCAATTGCGAATCCAAATAGCCAAATTTCTGGTACTTTCCGCAGATCTCGAGCGTACAACTTCTCCAAGATTATATCCTTTAACCTCTCAGTCCAACCGCTGCCAGGCTGCGATTCTGTTCAAGAATCGGGTCCAGCTTGCGATTCTGCTCTCTTAACATTTCAGTCTGAGTGTTGATCGCTCTACAGACTCCATTTAACATCGAAGGCAGCTTTGGAATGCTTTCAACAGCTGCCCACGTTTTGCGAATCACTCAATAAGTCACGTAACCACCTACTCCAAAAAACAGAAATCCTGTTATCAAAAATCCAAATATGTACACATTTTCTACGTCTGCGATCGACATCGTAGTCAGACACACAATCTTCCACTGCTGCCAAGAATCCATTTTTTATCCAGAGAAGAACGTTGTTGGGACCCAAAGCCATGCATTTCAACATTAAACTCCGGTACCGACTTTCCTGGAACTTTTAAGCCAGGAAACGGGATAACTGCGGACTTCCTGTGACGCCGCTACCCAAATAAAAGCACAGCTGTTGCTACATCCGCCCTCTTCCACACGGCCTTCCAGAGGGACCGGATAGGAGGGACAAAGCGTGCTGATGTCTCTTTGCTGGCAAACAGACATAAACTCTTCAACTGGATCCAAGGATGTCATACGGTCATCAATCATATGCAAAGTTAAGTACGAATGAAATACTGTCTGTGTATCCGGTATTTTCATTCATGAATGGGGGTAATTAAGGTACAAGCATTGCTTGACTGTCTCTCCGAGCTCCCGCAGACGCAAACGGTGTTCGAGAGAAGCCCCTGCAAAGACGTGGTCTCCCAGTCTGGAAGGAAGACAGTAGAGACCGCAGCGGACAGGACCGGCCGCCCAGCTACAGCTCCGGAGCTAACCCTTTTGTTCACAGAACAAACGCACCTTCTGATCGTGAGAAACTGAGGAGGTTAGCGGGAAGCTAACCCTTTGTTCACTGTGGATATCTTCTTCAAACTTCATCGCCCCTTGGACAACATTTCCTTACCATGGTCAGAGGTTAGGTTCGGGCAGATTAACAGTTAGGATGAAATAATCTGAACGTTTTCATTTATGAAATTTGTTTTTGTGAAACTCTGCTATCTTAGTGCTAGCAGGCTATCTGCAGCACACGTGCCCGGTTTGTGTTCTTTGTATGTTTTTTTAAAGTTATGACAAACTTTATTTAAAGGGTGATTTTTAAACAGAACATTGATCATTACGCGCCATCCGGGCTTATGCATTTTAACCCTTATATTAACCGAGGTATTTTAAAGGTGTGTGTTTGATTCTGGTGCTAAGCTATCCGCTTCTTTGTTAGCTCAACTGCTAACCGGTAAGAACATGTGCTTGCTACTAAAGAGTATTCAACAGAAAGGTTGTTGGTTTTCAAGCTAGTGAATAATAGTCCCTGAACATCATTTACTAGATTTGATAACTAAGTATACACCATTAAGACCATTTCTCCAGAAAGATTTGGCTCGTTTCCAAAGTATCCACTTAATAATATTTCTTCAAATATTATTTGAATAAATGAAGGCAGCTAATTAGACACCATTGAGAATTAGTCATCCAGAAGGTTGGTTTTATTCAGCACATCATTCTTTAAAATATTATTTCATTAATATAATATTTTATCTGATCTTGCATTGTGAAGGCTTGTCTAAATGTTGCTGATTATTTCCTAAATTGGTTCCAAGACTAACTTAACTTCATTTCCAGATTCTTCAAGATAATCCTTGGTTCTCAAACATAAACTTTGCATGGTAATGTTGCATCACTCTTTTGGTCATAATTTCCAATCATCTTTAATCAACTTGTTTATATTGTACATAGCCCATTAATCCTCCCTATTCTTTAATTCTGCTTGGTAGTTTAGTTGGATTGTTTTAGCATAGTAAAGAGTTTGTTGATTGAAATATGTTTGACTTTGAGTTGACTTATTTTTGTTAATAAATTCTTGTATTTTAAGAAATTGTGTGAATTCATTCCATGTGTGTGCAGAGTTTATGCTGTTCAATAATGTCAGAGCTCGTCTCACACCTTTCTATTTAGTCCTAATATCATCGCCTTACTGGGCTGGTATTCACAGGACAACACTTAACAGACCAAAATATTATTTGATAAAATATTAAAATATTAATATTAAATATTAAATAATATTCTCAGATTCATTATCACAACAACGTCCTGTCTGGACTAGAGGGCCTCCTTTACCCTGTCTTCCCGTTGAAAAAAAAAAAATTTGATCAATTACGTTGAGAGACCAGCTGACCAAATCCATAATTTAAAAGTTTGGAGGATATGCAAAGCGAGGCTCTGAGAAAAATACAGACAAAAAGCAGAAGCAGGGATCAGCAGGGAGGGAGGGCGTGCATATGAAATATGTACACCATATTGCAAAAAGTATTGAGACCCTTGTCTTGACACATCCATAAATTTTTATGACAGTGGGCTTAATATGGAGTTGCCCCGCCCTTTGCATTCATAACAGCTTCAACTCCTCTGGAAAGGCCATCAGAAAGGATGGGAAGTGTGTTTTGCTGAAGTTTTGTTCTGCAACTGGAAAATGAGGGGCCACACCCAGCACAGGAAAACTAACCCCCACACCATAAAATGACCTCCACCATACTTTACACTTTGCACAATGCAGTTAGGTAATTGCTATTTATCTGACAACCTCCAAACCCACACTCCTAATCAGACAGAGAAGCATGATTTCTCAATCCAGAGAATGGCTCCATTGCTCAAGAGCACAAATGTCAAACTTCAGTCCTCAAGTGGTGGTGTTCTGCAACTTTTAGATGTGGCTCTGCATCAGCACATCTGAATCAAATAATTAGATCATACACAGGACTCTGTTGAACCTGACCGCATACTGAGGAGGCAATTCAGCCAGTTGATTCAAGTGTGTTGTACCAAGGAAACATCCTGAAGTTGCAGGACACCCACCCACCACCACTGTTCCAGAGTCCAGTGATGGTGTACTTAAACCACTGCATTTCTTGATATAAGGCTTGAATGCAGTTTCTCAGTCATGTAAAGCCATATCAACAAACGTTCCTGCACACTGTCCTTGAGCTAATCTGATGGTCACAGGAAGTTTGCAGATATGTTGCTGTTGACTTTGCGGGCATTTGGGGACGTTTGCACAGTGAGCTTCATCAGGTGCTGTTTCTTATCTGTTACTTTACATGACCTTTCACTAGTAGCTGAATTGCTGTTCTTTTCCATTGCAGTTGATTGTGGAATTTTTAGTAATGAGAAAATTTACCAAATTGACTCACTGCACAGGTGGTATCCTATCATGGTATCCAGAGGGCCATGCGGTTCCTCACTCCTAAAACAAAAGTCCAGGACCACAAAACCTACTTAATCCTTGGAAGAAAAATATGTTTTCTAAACAAACACTGGTTCTATATAAATGTTAGGTTTATTGTGAAATTGTGAGAAGAACCAATTTCTATTTTTAGGTGTTAGAACAACAACAAAAAAAAACTTTTGCAAGGGAAAGAAGATGCTTTATTTCCTAGAATAATGCTAGGAAATAAAGCTGACAACCTGAATTAAAATGTCCTTTTTTTTAACTTAATCCATAAACCTTTTTTGTGACACTACATCCCAAACGTTGATTTTCCACGGTTACACAACTTCCATGCTGCATTCATGCCTTAAATGAAATGAGGTTTAAGAGGATAACATCAACTGGTCCCTGTACACAGATAAGGCCTCATACCCCGATAACTGGCGCTCAGAGAAGGAAAGTGCTTTCTGGGGTGTGTTCATTATCTGTCTCCATTACTCATTGCAGCAGTTAAAGTGAGGCTACATGCAAACATAATTAAGTGGATATTAGTTAATGCTTCCCCCTCTCTATCCCTCTGAAACATGCTGAAATGTTTTTTCCTTAGTTTTTTTTTAAGATGGCTGATTTGTCTGCTGACATATTATGCAAAAACGCTGCCCTGTAAAATGAAACAAATCTGATAAAATACAGTTATTGTGCTCAGAGATTAAAAATACACCACCCTATCCTCTAATGGACATGCATGTCTATTGATGGGTTTTCGGTTAATAACTTATTTGCCCTGAAGCAAAAAATATAATAACCTGAAATGTAGGTGTGATTATTCTTATCATTAGCTCTAATGATTAGGTTTCTGAGCTTAACAGAGGTAATAATTTTAACTATACATTAATCAGATAAAGAAGAGTGGGCTGAGGGGAGGACAAAGAAACGGTGCTCATGAAAAGAAAAATGCACAACTCTATTTTTCTGTTTTTCTATTCAATTACTGCAGATATTTTGACAAAAGAAGTGCCTGTTTTTTTGCCCCCCAGCTTCAAACAGCATCAGAGCACAAAATTCACCCACTCTCGTTGCCCCCGTCCGAAGTGGTGTTTTAAGTATATTTCAGTGTTTCAGTATTTACTCTAAGCAGAGATCATCCCACATGGAAGAAATAAGCATCAATACCGCTGTGTTTTCTTTTCATTTTACAGCTTGAACTGAAAATGATTTGTGTTGGACCTAAACGCACCCTTTTTGAAAAGAACACGCAAAGTTCACATGTATTACCCATGTGATCAAATGTGGAAACACTTTTCTATGTTCTCAAGTGTACAAATGTATTTGGCTTTGAATATTTTTCAACTGTGCTATTTGTTGTCAGATGTGCAACATTTTCCAATGTGTTTCACATGTAACTAGACAATAGAAATTTTACAAAAAAAATATTTTTACATGTTGCACAATGCAGTTAGGTAATTGCTATTTATCTGGCAACCTCCAAACCCACACTCCTAATCAGACAGAGAAGCATGATTTCTCAATCCAGAGAATGGCTCCAAATTTCAAACTCCAGTCCTCAAGTGGTGGTGTTCTGCAACTTTTAGATGTAGCTCTGCATCAGCACATCTGAATCAAATAATTAGATCATACACAGGACTCTGTTGAACCTGACCGCATACTAAGGAGGCAATTCAGCCAGTTTTTTTGCCCCCCAGCTTCAAACAGCATCAGAGCACAAAATTCATGTTGCACATTTTGTTGATTATTTCAACTTGTGCTTTTTTGTCACATGTGAAATGTTTGCTGACATGTTTCACATGTAACTACAAAATATAATTTTCACATAAACATGGTTTCCATGTTACACATTTTCTGATTAGTTTCTGCTCTGCTTTGAGTCATTATACATGAAATGCTTTTAAACATGTTTCAAAAGTTACAAAACAAAATGATTTGGTTACCAAATGAAATAACTTCCACATATAAATCACATTTTCACTTTACACAATATTCTATGACTTATTTTAACTTTGCTTTTTGTTGCTGGGTCCTAAAAGTGCAGCCACATGATGATGGGTTATAGACAGAGCACCAAAAATGGTAGATAAAGTGAAATAAGTGGGAGGGAACGGGTTGCTTGTCTTGTAATCCTTGTCGTCTTGGTAGGAAAGTTCTGTGTTTGAACAGTGAATGACGAGGCAGGGCACAAAACCTCCAGGATGGATCTCGAAGATTAAAGTGCCCCCGATCGCTGCTCTCACATCACATCCTCAACCATCAGGGGGGAATTCATTTACTCACATAGAGACAGGCAGCTGGTGAGAGCACAGAGAAGAACTGACGGAAAATGGAAAGCGAAGCCTGTCTAGAGGCTTTGTAGGAATTGAAAGCTGCTGAGCTCTTTGAGGGCCCGTGGTTCGCCTTAAAGACAACAAACCAGAGGCTGGCACTCTGCAGTGAATTCACTGCCACTTGTATGAGTCACATTCCTTTTTTGAACTTCTTTAGGTTTTCTACAGAAAATCAAGAGATTAAATCTGTGGAGGTACATGCTACGTTTGATGTGTTGTTTTTAGACATTTTCATTTCACATAAGAAATTTTAATTTATAAAAAAAAACGTTTTTCTGAAAAAAGTGTTTCCTTGATGCTGTGATCAAGTTGGTTATAGCCATTTTATCAAACAAAACAACAAAATACGATTTGCTTAAAAGGAAAGAAGAAACACATAAAACAATTGGCATAATATATTAAAAATATCAATAAATGATAAAAAAAATATCCCTTGTCATTTCTATGTAAATCAAAGGTAGGGTGCTTCAATGGCATCTTCATTACAATTAATTTTCTGTTTCTGCTTTTTTATTACACCTAAATGTCAGATCAGCAGATAAATTTTTAGATCTGATAAAGATAACTGGAGTAACCACCAACAGCAGGTTTTAACTTAGGATTTCATTTATTAGGATAATAAAGCTATGGCCCTGTGTGAGAAGGTAATTGCCCCACTGGTTGTACAACCCTTGGCAACAACTACCACTGCCATATGTTTGCAAATCACTGGAAATGAGTCCTTTAAATCACAGTGGAGAAAATCTGGCCTAAGAATACGATTTTGGCAATAGTTAAACAGCTAGTGCACTACGCTTGAAAATACCAGAGACGAGGACAGCCTATCTGTAATCACTGCAGCATTACAGCTTCCTGTGATAAAATTAGGAGGGTGGGGGGTTATATTTCTACTAATGACTAAGTCAATTTGGATAGCTTTTTTGCTATTTTAAAATACATATTAAACTGTGTTGTGTTGCACTGTAATTTAAATTGTAATTGTATTCACTCAGGTTATCTAAGTCTTTTTTCTTTTATGACCTCAAACATTTAAGTGTCAAAAGTACTATGTATATTAAAGTCCCACATAACAGCTTTCATTGGTACCCTCCTGCAGTCTTGTTTATTTGAGCCACCCAGACACAATTAAAAAACATAAATAATGCATATTGATGGAGAATTTTACCGAAGCACAGGTACTGATGAAGAGGTAAAATGACATGAATTGTTAAAGCATTTGTCAAGATCCATCTATTAAACATTATTCACTGACAGTTTTAAATGTTCAGTGCTGTAAATAGTACTTAAATGAAATTATCCCAGTGACATGATAAAAGAATCATCTGCATGTACCTCCTAACAATTTCAGGCAAGATAATAATCATTAGTGTCAGATAATAATTAGTGTCAAGCATCTCAGCTCATTGTTCATGTTGACTTGCAATTAAACTGGAAATAATGGAGTGAATAAACAAGACAGTTGAGTTCTTTACTTGTCTGCCCACACCAACTCTAGCTGCACTCATGTCATGTCATTTGAACTTGTTGAAGCGAAGTGTTAAAAAGTAAAATTTATCATCATGAGTTTAAAATTCATTTGAGAAACAATTCTATTTAAAAAAAAAAGCAGAAATATATTTCATAAGGAAGCACATCACATATACTGGTCCTTCTCAAAATATTAGCATATTGTGATAAAGTTCATTATTTTCCATAATGTCATGATGAAAATTTAACATTCATATATTTTAGATTCATTGCACACTAACTGAAATATTTCAGGTCTTTTATTGTCTTAATACGGATGATTTTGGCATACAGCTCATGAAAACCCAAAATTCCTATCTCACAAAATTAGCATATCATTAAAAGGGTCTCTAAACGAGCTATGAACCTAATCATCTGAATCAACGAGTTAACTCTAAACACCTGCAAAAGATTCCTGGGGCCTTTAAAACTCCCAGCCTGGTTCATCACTCAAAACCCCAATCATGGGTAAGACTGCCGACCTGACTGCTGTCCAGAAGGCCACTATTGACACCCTCAAGCAAGAGGGTAAGACACAGAAAGACATTTCTGAACGAATAGGCTGTTCCCAGAGTGCTGTATCACGGCACCTCAGTGGGAAGTCTGTGGGAAGGAAAAAGTGTGGCAGAAAACGCTGCACAACGAGAAGAGGTGACCGGACCCTGAGGAAGATTGTGGAGAAGGGCCGATTCCAGACCTTGGGGGACCTGCGGAAGCAGTGGACTGAGTGTGGAGTAGAAACATCCAGAGCCACCGTGCACAGGTGTGTGCAGGAAATGGGCTACAGGTGCTGCATTCCCCCAGACCTGGGCTACAGAGAAGCAGCACTGGACTGTTGCTCAGTGGTCCAAAGTACTTTTTTCGGATGAAAGCAAATTCTGCATGTCATTCAGAAATCAAGGTGCCAGAGTCTGGAGGAAGACTGGGGAGAAGGAAATGCCAAAATGCCAGAAGTCCAGTGTCAAGTACCCACAGTCAGTGATGGTCCGGGTTGCCGTGTCAGCTGCTGGTGTTGGTCCACTGTGTTTTATCAAGGGCAGGGTCAATGCAGCTAGCTATCAGGAGATTTTGGAGCACTTCATGCTTCCATCTGCTGAAAAGCTTTATGGAGATGAAGATTTCATTTTTCAGCACGACCTGGCACCTGCTCACAGTGCCAAAACCACTGGTAAATGGTTTACTGACCATGGTATCACTGTGCTCAATTGGCCTGCCAACTCTCCTGACCTGAACCCCATAGAGAATCTGTGGGATATTGTGAAGAGAACGTTGAGAGACTCAAGACCCAACACTCTGGATGAGCTAAAGGCCGCTATCGAAGCATCCTGGGCCTCCATAAGACCTCAGCAGTGCCACAGGCTGATTGCCTCCATGCCACGCCGCATTGAAGCAGTCATTTCTGCAAAAGGATTCCCGACCAAGTATTGAGTGCATAACTGTACATGATTATTTGAAGGTTGACGTTTTTTGTATTAAAAACACTTTTCTTTTATTGGTCGGATGAAATATGCTAATTTTGTGAGATAGGAATTTTGGGTTTTCATGAGCTGTATGCCAAAATCATCCGTATTAAGACAATAAAAGACCTGAAATATTTCAGTTAGTGTGCAATGAATCTAAAATATATGAATGTTAAATTTTCATCATGACATTATGGAAAATAATGAACTTTATCACAATATGCTAATATTTTGAGAAGGACCTGTATGTTAATTAGCAGAATCTCTGCTAATGTCTTTAAAATTGGCCATCAAATTAAAATAATATATAAATATTAACACTAAATCTTTTCCTGCGACGGAATGGCGACCTGTCCAGGGTGTACCCTGCCTCTCGCCCATAGACTGCTGGAGATAGGCACCAGCTTCCCCGCGACCCACTATGGAATAAGCGGTTGAAAATGACTGACTGACTGACTAAATCTTTTCGTTGGAGATATATTAATCTAGACTGAATGTTTATTTAATTTCATTGCAGTTAGTTGATAATATACTCACTATTTAAAAATGCACCGGAATTATCCATTTTGTAGAGGGGTACTTACAATTCCTAGCTACCTACCAAGACATCACTTTCCATCTATACTGACAGGACAGGTAAGGGCAGCAATAATCAGAGAAGGAGCCAAGAGTCCCATGGTAACTCTGGATGATCTGCAGAAATCCACAACTCAGATGGGCGAATCTGTCACCAGGACAACTATTAGTCATCCATTCCATCAAGTGTCCAATACTTCAAAATAGCTTAGAATTGCCACAAGCCATATAGGGGACACAGTAGAAATGTGGAAGAAGATGCTCTGGTAAGATAAGACCAAACTGTAACTTCCTGTTCTGCATTCAAAATACAATGTGTGGTGAAAAACTGACACGAAACATCTCCCATCATGCTACTCTCATCATCTTCTGCTTATCCAGGACCGGGTCGCGGGGGCTTCGGTCTCAACAGAGACACCTAGACTTCCCTCTCCCCAGATACCTCTTTCAGCTCCTTTGGGGGAAGCCGAGGTATTTCCAGACCGAGAGACATAGGAACAGAGGCACAGGAATGTAGAGGGTGTAGAACTGGTCCAGTGTTCCACAACCAGGACCAAAACCACATTGCTTCTCCTGAAGCCAACTATCGGCCGGATTCTCCAACAACCTGGCATAGGCCTTCTCAGGGAGGCTGAGGAGTGTGATTTTGAACACCCCTTGAAGGGGGACCATCACCCCTGTCTGCCAGTCCAGAGGCACTGTCCCCAACTACCATGTGATGTTTTAGAGGCATGTCAGCGACAATAGCCCCACAACATCCAGAGACCTGTGGTACTCAGAGGGATCTCATCCTCCCTCAAAGCTTTGCATCGTGGAGCTTTTCTGACCACTTCGGTGACTTTGGCCTGAGTGATGATTGAGTCCAACCCCGAGTCCTCAGTCTCTGCTTCGACCAGATCAGGTATGACAGCAGAATGTTGTCCACCACTGGGTTCAGGGATTACCACCGCGACAGACACTGTAGATCTTACGGCCACAGCTATGCGCAGCCGCATTGACAATTAAGGCAGAGAACATGGTCTGCTTGGAATCTATGTCCCTAGCCTCCTCCAGCATCCAGCAAAAGCTCTCCCGGAGGTGATCATTGGTCATCATGGCCTCTGGGATCATTCGAGCACTCAGATTCTTCCACTACATTCAGGTGGTGGTGGAGATGGGTTTTTTCAGCAGGGAAAGGGAAGCTGATTAAAATTGTATCCTTGGAAATCCTGGAGCAAAACCTGTTTGGAGCTGAAAAAGTCCTTAAACTGGGGCCGTGGTTGACCCATTAGAAGGAGAATGCCCCAAAACATACAGGCAGAGTTAGAACAGAAATGGTTTAGATCAGTGGTGCCCAAACTTTTTCCCTGAGAGGGCCAAAATTCAAACCTATAAGATGGCTGCAGGCCAAATGCAATAATATAATGAACAAAATTCAAATTCAATTCAATTCAATTCAAAAATACTTTATTAATCCCAAAGGGAAATTAAATGTTGTTATAGTTCATATTATGAAGGTTTCTTCAAAGAGCCGTTGTAGATGCTGATGGCTGTGGGCAGGAAGGATCTCCTGTAGCGCTCCGTCTTACAGCAGATCTGAAGAATCCTCTGACTGAAGACACTCTGTTGTTGTAGGACAGTCTCATGAAGAGGATGCTCAGGGTTCTCCATAATGTTCTTCATTTTATGAAGAATCCTTCTTTCCACAATGATCTCCAGAGGTTCCAGAGGAGTCCCCAGAACAGAGCCAGCCTTTTTTATCAGCTTGTTGAGTTTTTTTAAGTCCCTGGCATAAGCTTAAGTTATTTTATTATTAAACAGCTTTTTAACATTCCTTTCTGTTTAAAGAACATCACAGAACACAGCATATAACAAATAGGGCATATAAAGGCATTTAAAACACATATCTAAATTTCAGTATTTCAGTATAATTATATGTGCAATATGCCAAAATGTGCCTGTCCAACAGCAAAACAACTTAACAGCAACAATAATACAGCACTGGTGAAAAACATGAAGCTGGTTTTTGGCTTTTATCAGCTTCTCGATATCAGGCTGCAGCTGACTCATTGAGATGGTGAGTATGTCCTGTAGGTGTGGGTCAGTCAGGGTGATTCTGAGCCTGGACTTGTTAAGTTTCATTATACTAAAAGTCTGTTCACAGATGTAAGTGCTACCAAACAAAGATAACATCACCTGTTCATGTTTCCTAGTGTCTGGGTACGTTTCTGATGAGACGTGTGTAGAAATCTTTAAGGTGTAGTGACATGGTTTATTCTCAGAATCACACTGAAACTCAATTAGCTCCATCTGAATGTGATCAGGCACTGAGTCTACACTTATATTTAAGGGATGGGAAAACAGCCTCATGTCTCCTCCACCTTTCCAAAAGTCCTCTAATTGCAACTCAAACTTCTGGTCCAGGTTCCTGAGAAGCGCTGCATATTCAGGCAGTCTCTGCTTCAGCAGTTTGACCAGGACTTACTCATCGCATAGACATCGTAATAGACATTCTTACGATTAAAATTGAGTGTGTGTGTATGTGTGCGTGTGTGTGTGTGTGTAATATATTAACTTACCTGCTGACAGATGTCAACAGAGTAGCTGCAACTTGGACCTAAAGGCCTTTATGTGGTCAAACAGCTGAGTGATGATCTGTTTCTTTCCTTGGACATTGCAGTGTCTCAAGTCTCCATCTCCTGCGTAATTTCCATATTTTCACTCACTCCCTGAATGAGTGCTTTTATCACACGCCAAAAAATAGACAACAAATTCACGAGCTTTAGTTTTGCATTGCTCGATAATGTCCCGAGACATATCTTCTATGCGACGTGTCACAATGTTTCTTGAGAGGCTGACGTGGGAGAAAGTTCTTACTTGAAACAAGCACATTAATGCCGCAGCTGTGACAGACACTCCTTACAAAAAGTCAGCAAGTCCCCTGTTGAAAATTGTCTCCTGCTACTGGCAATTAGTGCAGAAATGTCAAAGCTGGCCCGTGTAGCGTTGTCCTGGTTCTGCCGAGGGCCGTGTAAGAGTACTTTGTTGAGAATGGAGTTTAGCCAGCAGGTCCGTAGTGTTGCTCTTTCGGACATCACCTTTGTAATGCGAAAATAATCAGCGCTTCCACTCACTCAAACAGTAGTATTAACAATGTCACCAGAGCAATTTAAGAGTCTTTGGGCACCCTGGTTTAGATGAAAGCATGTTTATGTGTTCCACTGGCCCAGTCAAAGTCTAGACATAAATGTAATTGAGAACCTGTTGTAATGCGTTGTTCACAGACAATCCTCATCCAGTTTGACTGAGTGTGAGCTATTTTGCAAAGAACTGGAAAAAACTAAATACATCTCTAGATGTCCAAGGCTGGTTGAGACATACCCCAAAAATCATTGCAGTCTAAGATGGTTCTACAGGGCGTAGTGTCACAGTTTTTAGATTTGTGTGTGCTTAAAAATGTGAAAAGCATTTATAACTTTCTTTCCACTTGAAACATTTGCATTACTTTGTGTTGGTGTATTACATGGAGACGGGAGTGCAAACAGAAACTTGGGAGCAGCATGGGGATTTTGAAACAGGATTTAATGATAACCAAGTGAAAAACTTACAAGGATTAGCATGAGGTGACCAGGTCATTGAAGAAACCATCAAGGAACAATGAACACCAGTGAGCAGTAATGGACAACCCACAAATGTTTAGAAAGCAAAGACAAAAGAAAACCAAATACAAGCTCTGTATTTGTGATAGGTTGGAAGACTACTATTAAAGCCCCAATGCAGTACTATACAGCTATACTATATGTTTCTATACAGCTGTTATTCACAAGTTTATTTCATACTATGAGTTGGCAGTAAAAAGGTTTGCAAAAATATAAATTCATAGTAGTTGTCAGGGTTTGGACATTTTGGACTTTGTTTGTGGTTTTGTATTCATGTTGTTTATTGCTTTCTGTTTTCTGACAGTTCTGGTTTTCTTCTGCCTCCCAGTGTGTTGTCCTCTCACCCTTAGTTCCCTTGGTGTTGCTTTCCTCTTTATTTACTTTGAATGATTTCCTTATTATTATTATTATAGTTCTCAGATTCCCTAGCTTTGCTCTCCTTTAGTGTCTTGTGTGTTCTTGTTTTAGTATTGGTTCCCTTGCACCCTCCTATTTATTAGTTTCTTTTCTGTTACTCTTCTCGTCCTTAGTTTTCCTCTTTTACTTATTAATTACTCGGTTTTAGTTCCCTTTATATCCATTGTCCCTCTTAGCTTAGTTCCTCTAGTTTATCTTTATTCTCCAGTCCCTCCTTTTATAGGTTAGCTTTAGCTATTGTTTACTTTTATTCTAGTCCTTTTTTCCTCTGCTTCATTCTCAGTTTGTTCTGTCAGTGTTGGTTTAGGTTTGTTTACTTTTGTAGTCAGGATTTCTTTATGGTTTCTATTTTGCTAAGTTCTTAGATATTAGGTTGTTGTGTTCCCTCCAGTTTCTCAGTTTCCTTTAGTTCATGTTTATTCTTGATTCTTATGCTTTATTTATCTTGGTCTATAGTTTTGTTTTGCTCTGCTCACTGTCTTCTTAATTAGTCCCTTTTATCATGCTTTAGTCTTCGTATTAGGTTCACCTGCCCTTCTGTCTTCCTGTTCAACACCTGTGTCTGTTTTCCCCTGATTACCTGCCCTATTGTTCCATGTCTATCTTGGTCTGTATTTAAGTTAGTCTTTGTCCTTTGTTCCACATGGTGTTGTTGTAAATATGAATCTGAGAATATTATTTAATATTTAATATTAATATTTTAATATAAATATTTTAATATTTTATCAAATAATATTTCGGTCTGTTAAGGATTGTCCTGTGAATACCAGCCCCATTAAGGCGATGGTATTAGGACAAAATAGAAAGGTGTGAGACGAGCTCTGGCATTATTGAACAGCATAAACTCTGCACATATATGGAATGAATTCACACAATTTCTTAAAATACAAGAATTTATTAACAAAAATAAGTCAACTCAAAGTCAAACATATTTCAATCAACAAACTCTTTACTATGCTAAAACAATTCAACTAAACTACCAAGCAGAATGAAAGAATAATGAAGACTAATGGGCTATGTACAATATCAACAAGTTGATTAAAGATGATTGGAAATCATGACCAAAAAGAGTAATGCAACATTACCATGCAATGTTTATGTTTAAGAACCAAGGATTATCTTGAAGAATCTGGAAGTGAAGTTAAGTTAGTCTTGGAACTAACTTAGGCAATAATCAGCAAACGTTTAGACCACCCTTCACAATGCAAGATCAGATAAAATATTATTTTAATAAAATAATGTTTTAAATAATGATCTACTGAATAAATCCAACCTTCTGGATGACCATTTCACATCGGTGTCTAATTAGCTGCCTTTAGTTATTGAAATAATATTCAAAGAAAGATTATAAAAGGGGTATTTTGGAAAAGAGCCAAATCTTTCTGGAGAAATGGGGCTTAATGGTGTTTACTTAGTTATCAAATCTAGTAAATGATGTTCAGGGACGATTATTCACTAGCTTGAAAACCAACCACCTTTCTGTTTAATAGTCTTAGTGCTACCATGTGTCCTTACCGGCTAGCCGTTGAGCTAACAAAGAAGCACAGAGCTTAGCACCAGAATCAACACATACCTTTAAAATACCAGGGTTAATAAAAGGGTTAAAATGCATAAGCGCGGACGGCGCGTTATGAGCAATGTTCTGGTTAAAACCACCCTTTAAATAAAGTTTATCTTAACTTTAAAACATACAAAGAACACAGAACCGGCGTGTGCCGTAGCTAGCCTACTAGCACTAAAGATCGCCAGGTTCCACAAAACAAAACTTCATAACATGAAAACATTTAGATCATTTCATCCTAAACCTGTCTGTTAATCTGCCCAAACCTAACCTCTGACCATGGTGAGTAAACGTTGTCCAAGGGTGATGAAGTTCGAATAAACGTCCACAGTCAACAAGCGGTTGGCTTTCAGCTAACCTCTGCGTTCGCTTTGTGAACAATAGGGTTAGCTCCGGAGAGCTGGGAGACTCGTTCGGTCCGTCAACCAGCTGTTCGTTACCGTAAACACGGTGGTGCAAGCTGTGGTCCGTTTTTCAGACTCGGCTTGTAGAAACAGCTTCTCTGCCGGGGATCTCTCTCTGCGACACAGTTTTGCTTCTGCAGGACTTCGGAGAGAAAGGTAAGCAACTCTTACACCTTAATTTCCCCGTTCATGAATGAAAATACCGGATACACAGACAGTATTTCATTCTACTTAACTTTGCATATGATCGATGATCGTATGGCTTTGGATCCAGTTGAATTTATGTCCTTTTGCCAGCAAAAGACATCAGCGCGCTTTGTTCCCTTCTATCCCGATGGTCATCGGTGTGGAAGAGAAAGACTTGTGGAAAGGTGGGGGCTTATATGCCGGAAGTGTCATCGTGGGAAGTCCTCTGCTACCCCCCCTTCCCCCTTCGGAGTTTTAATGTTGAAATCCATGGCTGTAGGTCCCAACAGTGTCGTTAGTCTATTTAGTCTGTCTGTTCCCACTACGTTGAGGTTTATCCTGCGATCCAGAAACCAGGACTGTTTATTGATGAACTTTGTTACCTTGGGTCCCTGTGAAACCTGCACAGGTAATTGTAAGTTGGCTCACCTCATTAAAGAATAATCATCTCACCAACAATCTCAGCTCGTCCTGCATCCCTGGTCCACCACTCAAATTGAACTATGACAGTAGTTCACAGAGACCTAAACAACAATGTAAATACTGTAAAAAAAATGGTTCAGCTCCACAGTTATATACAGCTATATATGCAAACCTTTGATATCTGCATAAGACATAAAAGACCAGTTTTCCAGTGTAAGCACTTTGGCAGCTGTTGCCATGCATGATTTCTGTGTGATTAAATAAAGAAAATAATTTTTTTTTTAACCCAGACCTACATTTTAATAAGGAAATAAGAATAAGAAAACTTACGGAGCCCGCGAGGGGACATGGGGGAATTTCTTTTCTTTTGCGTTCCCACGCAATACTTTTGCGTTCGCTCGAAAAAGTTGTTAATCACCTTGAGAAAGCTGTGCATTGTGGAACAGCAGCACATTTGACAAACTGCTCACAAAACAAACAGCCCTGATATGTATAGCGTGATATGTATATGAAAGTATAGCGTGGGAACGCAAAAGTATTGCGTGGGGACGCAAAAGTTCTGTGAGCGAACGCAAAAGTATTGCGAGCGAACGCAAAAGTATTGTGTGGGGACGCAAAAAAAAAATTCCCCCATGTCCCCTCGCGGGCTCTGTAAAAACTAAAACTCCTAACACAGGCAGATTATGAAAAAAAGAAAAGATTTGTTTATTATTTGAGCAGTTGATATATATTTCTATATTAATCATTAACAATTGTAGTTTATCTCTTTGCTATTATACTTATTTTTATTTTTAACCCGAAATTTTCAACCATCCTTTTGTTCTTGAACTCTATATTTTTCCTTAGTTTTTTTTATTACAGGTGAATTTTTAGTTCTGTATTATTTTTCCTAGTCCTTTTATTTCTTTCATATTTATTACCACCCAAATATATTTAGAACAAAAATAAATAATTTTTACTGTCCTTTTATTTCTGAAACACTGATATATTTTCCTGTTTTACTTACCCAGTGAATTTCCCTGAGCCCATTTATTTCCATCTTTAAATAAAAGCATCAACTGCACACACACACAAAATCCCGTCATTAGATAACGAAGAGCCACACTAGCCACAGAGGCCTGTGTTTTTACGCAGTCATAGCACATTTGATGCCCATACAAATTACTTCAGAGGAGAAGGTGCTACAAAGACAAGCTATACCTTGTTGGAAAGTTGAGTTTCTCTAGTTTCTAATAACACCAGATATTGTGGGTTGTTTCAAAAAGAAAGGGGTTTTCTGTAGTGTTTTGTTCACAGAGTCAGCCATGTCTGAAGGACCTTTAAATGTCATTGCGTGTGTTGAAATTGCTGTAAGACTAAAAGTATTTGTGCAAAACTAATCTAGGTAATTGTTTTGTGAACATTAAAGCCTCCTCTTGCCAGGGATTTAAGAAAAAAACAAAAAACTGGTGGCGTTTGACATAGTTTTAGAGATGTTAAAAAATGGGCATTGCTCTGCGATGCTCTGGTCATGCTGCTGGTATGCTCAGGCTTAACACGTTATGGTTGCTGGAATTCACAATAGAGCTCAAGAGAACTGTGATGATGCACAGTTACCCACAAAGAATCCCACAATGGTGTGTAGGAGGCCAGCCAGGAAGTGTCAAAGGCCAACAAGAAGTCTTAGGAAGGGCCAAATGACCAGTAGGCTGGAGATTGGAAGTGGGATGAGTCAGGCTGATTAAGGACAGCTGCCTGAGAACAGGGCAACCCTACCTAGATCATCCAGTCATCCAGATCATTACAGCTGCAAATACAATTTCTAACCTCCCTGAGAATACCCCTACCTTCAGACCCCCTGCCTTCACTTAGGATCTCAGAGAAAGATGTAAGTTCTTTCAGGGCCTGAAAATAAAAAGGGCCTCTGGACATGATAATGTATCCCCATCGTGCCTGAAAGCCTGCGCCGACCAACTGGCACCCATCTTCACTAAGATCTTCAACAAGTCAATGGAGCTGTGTGAGGTTCCCTCCTGCTTCAAATGCTCCACCATCATCCCAGTACCCATGAAACCCACCATCACAGGATGAAATGACTACAGGCCTGTTGCCCTGACATCGGTGGTCATGAAATCCTTGAGCGGCTGGTGTTGAAGCACCTGAAGGACATCACAGCCCCCCTGCTGGACCCCCTGCAGTTTGCCTACAGGGCAAACAGGTCGGCAGATAATGCTGTCAACTCGGGACTACACTTCATCCTGTAACACCTCAACTACCCAGGGATGTACGCCAGGATCCTGTTTGTGGACTTCAGCTCGGCCTTCAACACTATCAACCCAGACATCCTCCACCAGAAGCTCATCCAGCTCGAAGTCCCGGCCTCCTCCTGTCAGTGGATCACCATCTTCCTGACTGATCGGCAATCTTCTCCTACACAAGAACCATCAACACTGACGCCCCCCAGGGGTGTGTTCTCTCCCCACACCTCTTCTATCTTTACACAAATGACTGTACCTCAGCAGACCCGTCTGTGAAACTCCTGAAGTTTGCAGATGACACCACTGTTACTGGACTGATCCAGGACAGTGATGAGTCTGCATACAGACAGGATGTGGATCGGCTGGTACGCTGGTGTGGTCAGAACCACCTGGAACTTAACCCACTCAAGACTATGGAGATGATGATGGACTTTCGGATAACACCTCCCCCATACACCCCCCTCACCATCCTCAACAACACTGTGTCTGCTGTGGACCACTTCCGGTTTCTAGGAAACACCATTTCTCAAAACCTGAGATGGTCCTCATACATAGACAATGTTCGGAAGAAGGCCCAGCAGAGACTGTACTTCCTGAGGCAACTCAAAAAGTAACCCCTTCAGCAGGGGGCTGCTGCGCATCTTCTACCACTATGGCATTATTAGACTGCCATTATTCAGTCTGTCCTGTCTTTGTCCATCTCAGTGTGGTTTGGCTCATCCAAGAAACAGGACAGGTCCAGACTGCAACAAACAATCAGGGCTGCAGAGAGGAATAATCAGGGCTGACCTTCTCTCTATCCAGGACTTATACAGGTCTAGGATCAGGAAAAGGGCTGCTAAAATCTCTGCAGACGCCACACACCCTGCACACAAACAGTTTAGGCTTTTACCTTCAGGTCGGTGCTACAGAAAGCTGTCTGCTAAAACCTGCTGACAGCCCCCCAGGCTGTTTCTCTGATGAACATTTGACAGTGTATATATATATATATATCACAAAAATCATCAATGGAAATCAAATTTATTAGCCAATGGAAGCCTAGATTTGGAGTCACACACCAAATTAAATTGGAAAAACACACTACAGGCTGATCCAACTTTGATGCAATGTCCTTAAAACAAGTCAAAATGAGGCTCAGTATTGTGTGTGGGCTCCACGTGCTTGTATGACCTCCCTACAACGCCTGGGCATGCTCCTGATGAGATGGCGGATGGTCTCCTGAGGGATCTCCTCCCAGACCTGGACTAAATCATCCGCCAACTCCTGGACAGTCTGTGGTGCAACGTGACGTTGGTGGATGGAGTGAGACATGATGTCCCAGATGTGCTCAATCGGATTCAGGCCTGGGGAACGGGCGGGCCAGTCCATAGCTTCAATGTCTTCATCTTGCAGGAACTGCTGACACACGCCAGCCACACGAGGTTTAACATTGTCCTGCATTAGGAGGAACCCAGGGCCAACCGCACTAGAATATGGTCTCACAAGGGGTCTGAGGATCTCATCTCGGTACCTAATCACAGTCAGGCTAAGTCTGGCGAGTACATGGAGGGCCATGCAGCCCTCCAAAGAAATTCCACCCCACGCCATTACTGACCCACTGCCAAACCGGTCATGATGAAGGATGTTGCAGGCAGCAGATCGCCCTCCATGGTGTCTCCAGACTCTGTCACGTCTGTCACATGTGCTCAGTGTGAACCTGCTTTCATCTGTGAAGAGCACAAGGCACCAGTTGTGAATTTGCTAATCCTGGTGTTTTCTAGCAAATGCCAAGCGTCCTGTACGGTGTTGGGCTGTGAGCACAACCCCCATTTATGGATGTTGGGCCCTCATACCATCTTTATGGAGTTGGTTTCTAACCGTTTGTGCAGACACATGCACATTTGTGGCCTGCTGGAGGTCATTTTGCAGGGCTCTGGCAGTGCTCCTCCTGTTCCTCCTTGCACAAAGGTGGAGGTAGCGGTCCTGCTGCTGGGTTGTTGCCCTCCTACGGCCTCCTCCACGTCTCCTGGTGTACTGGCCTGTCTCCTGGTAGAGCCTCCAGGCTCTGGACAATACGCTGACAGGCACAGCAAACCTTCTTGCCAGAGCTCGTATTGATGTGCCATCCTGGATGAGCTGCACTACCTGAGCCACTTGTGTGGGTTGTAGAGTCCGTCTCATGCTACCACGAGTGTGAAAGCACCACCAACATTCAAAAGTGACCAAAACATCAGCCAGAAAGCATAGGTACTGAGAAGTGGTCTGTGGTCCCCACCTGCAGAACCACTCCTTTATTGAGTGTGTCTTGCTAATCGCCAAAGATTTCCCCCTGTTGTCTATTCCATTTGCACAACATCATGTGAAATTGATTGCCAATCAGTGTTGCTTCCTAAGTGGATAGTTTGATTTCACAGAAGTTTGATTAACTTGGAGTTATATTGTGTTGTTTAAGTGTTCCCTTTATTCTTTTGAGCAGTGTACGTATATACACTGAGCAAAGTGCACCGGAGTCAAATTTCTTGTTTGTCTGTACAAACTTGGCAATAAAGCTGATTCTGATTTTAGGAATACACAAAAAGCCTTTCACTGACTGGGAAATGATCAAAAAAGCTCTGGCAGAAACACCTTTAGATGGTTAAGAAGAACTTAAAGAAAAGGTTAAGCAAATTGCAATGCCTGCCACAAGCACAACAAGTAGAGCAGAATTGTTATACCAAGATATACAGACCTAGCTCAACTGAACCATTCATAGTGCTTTTAATATTGCTAATTAAATTGGTTTGTCCTTTTCTGTTCAGCAGATGATTTCATGGGCCTATTAATTATTGAGTAGTTAAAAAACACAAACTCTACAGTTAATTAAACGTTAAATAAAAATGAAAGAAAATATTTTTATCAGTTGATTTATTATGTCCGTACCCCAAAGTGTTTGGATGATGGAGGTATTGGACCTCCTGCTATTTTATTTGGGGACCCCTGACCTAGCCCTTTACTTGGATGTCTCATCATAAACTGATGTCAGCTAAACTCCTGCGATAGCCCTTTAATGTCACAAATAATTGCAGTTTCCACTAATCCAAAGTTAGAAGACTTGAGTCTATTTTTAGCAGACATTGAATGAAGTTGGCACACAGTCTGGACAAGTCACTAGTCCATAACTGGACTAATAGAGAAAACTAACTGTGCTCACAGGCACTTCCAACTAAGGACAGTTTTCCAATTAACCCCAGTTTTTGCATATTTTTGGACAGTGAGTGAAAACTGCATTGGCTGGAGAAAACCCATGAAGACGAAAACTCTACACCAAAAGGCTGTGCAGCCTGCAAGGAAACAAAAACACTAAAATGAGTATATTCATCCATTTTCTGCACTGTGCAGGGCCACAAAAGGGCTGGTGCCAGTCGCTTGTGACCATCATTATATATGTTGTTCCTGATTAGTATTCAGCACAGTGTCTTCGAAAGTAGAAAGCAAAGGTGGAGATGATGTCTGTCCCCTGAACACTAAAGCGTTAGAGCTGATTCCACTGGAGAGGAGGTGATGACTCTGCCTCCCGTTCTACTTTTTGACATGTCAAGATGTCTTCTGTGAAAAAGACCCTCTCAGCACACTCTGTAGATACTCACAGAGGTATGAGAAGAAGGCTAATAAGGCAAAGTGAGGATGTCTCTCTGTGTGTGATAGGGGTGTTAAAAGTAAAGTTAAAATACTTTTGCTACATTAAATATTTTTGGAGAAAACTTGAAATGGGGATAATTAAAGTATAACATCATGGTATCTTGGACTATTTTCATTATTTTGAACAAACATCAAAATGATAAAGTATTTTACAATGCAGTGTTACAGTTTTGCTGCACTCTCATCACATACCTCTGTCAAATATTGATCAGTTAGTGATTTGTTTTATTATACCTATTTAACTGACTGTACAAACCTGAATCAGGAGAACAGTGAACAGGAGATTTGATACTATTTCCACACAACTAGAAACACCTTTTTGTGCCCTTTCCAGATTCAGTGTATGTGAATAGTTAAGCACATTAGGGTCAGATTAAAGAAAGATGGCTAAATCAAGGAGTTATAAATTTTTTGCCAAACTTTTACCATTACAAAATAGCAAGAGCACTCTGTAAGATCATTGACTATTGTTCTACACAAGTTTTATTTAGATAGTTTGACTGTAGAGTTATCACCTACTGTTGCATTGTTTGTGGATTTTGAGACCACTGCCCAGTTACAGAGGATTTATGGCAGCATTTGGCTTCTGTGTTGTTTTGGAAACATTTCCATGCATTGTCTCATTATTACCCTGTGATGGACTGACGACCTGTCCAGGGTGTACCCTGCCTCCTGCCCATAGGCTGCTGGAGATTGGCACCAGGTTCCCCGTGACCCACTATGGAACAAGCAGTAGAAAATGACTGACTGACTGACCGTCTCATTATTATTCACTATTTTGCTCACTTTGTTGTTACAGACCCTATTTTAGGGGTTTTTTCATTGCATTGGTCTGTTCCAGTCCGCATCTGCCTGTAATTTGTTATTACTCTTTGTGTTTCCATCCATCCATCCATCCATCCATCCATCCATCCATCCATCCATCCATCCATCCATCCATCCATCCATCCATCCATCCATCCATCCATCCATCCATCCATCCATCCATCCATCCATCCATCCATCCATCCATCCATCGCCTTCCTCGACCTTCCTGTTATCTGAGATCATGTTGTGGGGGTAAAAAATCCAGGAGGGAAACCTTGACAATCCTCTCCTCAGTGACCTTCTCCAGCTTAACCTTGGAGATGCCTGGGTCCTCCCTGGCCTGAAGGGACATAAACTCCCTGGTGGAAGTTCAGGGTCTTCCTTGAGGCACCTGTAAGGATTTATAATTATTGATTATAAATTTTGCAAAAATTTAAAACAACAGACCAAAAACATGAATGTTAGGTTAACTGGTCTCTCTACATTGCCCTTAGGTGTGACTGAGTGTGTGCATGGTTGTTTGTCCTGTGTGTGTCTGTGTTGCCCTGCGATGGACTGGCGACCTGTCCAGGGTCCATCTTCGCTGGAGATAGGCACCAGCTTTCCCGCGACCCACTATGGAAGAAGCAGTAGAAAATGACTGACTGACTAATTATTAACCAAAACCACACTAAATGTCACTGTGTTATCAACCGTTTTACCAAATGGTGTGGAACACTAACCTTAGTTGACAAATAAGCACTCTTACACAAAAGAAACACAGACACTGTTTCTTTATCTATGTGAAAATGTCTTAGGTATTAACTAGTCAACTCAGAGGCAAGAATCAGAATCAGAATCAGCATCAGCTTTATTGCCAAGTTCGTACATACAAACAAGGAATTTGACTCCGGAACACTTTGCTCTTTGGTTTTGTTTTTGTATTACAGAATATACATATTTACAATGTACAATATACACATATATACTAAAAAGGTGCATTTGCAACATCTGTATGCTGTTGTTTTGTACTCTATTGAATGTTCAACAGAGAAACAGCCTGGGGGAAGAAACTGTCTCTGTGGCGGCTGGTTTTAGCGAACAGTGCTCTGTAGCGGCGGCCTGAAGGTAAAGCTCTGAACACTTTATGTGCAGGGTGTGTGGGGTCTGCAGAGATTTTAGCAGCTCTTTTCCTGACCCTAGATGGGGGTGGTGTTCTCCAAATGTCCACCACCATTTCCACAGTCTTGAGTGGGTTCAGTTCAAAGTAGTTCTGACCGCACCAGTGTACCAGCCGATCCACCTGCTGTCTGTATGCAGACTCATCACCATCCTGGATCAGTCCAATGACAGTGGTGTCGTCTGCAAACTTAAGGAATTTCACGGAGGAGTCCGATGAGGTGCAGTCATTTGTGTACAATGACTGCTATAAAGAACGATACAGAGTCAGATTTACTTGCAGCAAGGGTAGCTCACTTTTGCAGTGCAGACTACAAAGTGTTGGCACCCCTCTCTCTTTATTTATACATGCTGGTTCACACACAGTTCAACAAACATTCAGGGTGTGTGTGTGTGTGTTGGGGGGGGTCAGAAAGGTTAGGGTTCATGCGTCTTGATTTTAAACAGAGAGGGAGTGAGGACTTGGTAAGCATAACTCACTCGTCTCCCCCATCTCCCTTTCTGTGGCATGTAGGAGGGAAAAGCACTTAGAGCAGACATGAGTGATTTACAATACAAAAGTTTTCAAACCCTAACAGTCCCCCCTTTTTTATCACGAATAAAGTCATCATGATTAGATACATGTAAAAGAAAACACTCTGTGTGAGCGAAAAACCCACGGTAAGCAGATTATATTGTAGGAAAAATACTCAGAGTACAATAATAATATAATAAATCAAAGAAAACAAAATGTAAGAAAAGTAAAAGAATTAAAACAAGCCTTGTTCATGTCATCATTGTACTTTTTCTCATTCCACTTAAATAGCAACTTCTTTCGATTTTCTGCTATAAAGTCATTTTATGAAGTACAATTATGAGTACACTCAGGCGTCAAAGATATTTTCATTTACAACATGTCATCATAGGAGTAGTGGTCTTTATTTTGTAGCTCGGTAAAATAAACCTTTTCTGTGTCATCATAGTCATCTGTCTTTGGGTTCAGTGTGGTGTCAACATTTACACACAGTATTTTAAGAGTATGTGGGTGTTATCTCAACTTAAAAGAATTTGTGCTTTATGACCCTAGACCCTCCTCAAGTCAGGGTTACAGACCATCTGCTTTTCCTGAGACATCACCCAAAAGGAATGGGTTTTAACCATTAAACGTCTGATACTGGTTTTTACAGCTTCCTCCTCTAACACAGATGTTCTGAAGAAAGAGAGGTAACATAAAGGTCATACACTTTGGAACACCTTAGAGCACTTAATACAAGGATTTCCATTACAACTCCTTTCTTCTGATTACAAGGTAATCACAATTAAAAGGAAAATTCTTCAAAACCATCACCCCTCTCAGCTAACAGATAATCCAAAGCCATCCTACTTTGCAAACTCATGTTCTAAGAGCTTGCTGCTCCTTGCTCAGAACAGTGAAACCTTTCTCTCTAATAATGGGCTGATTGAATTATAAGTTGTGACTGTAGGTAGTAAGTGAGCTAGATAACATACTCCAGACCAATTAGCAGGCAGATACAGATATGATCTATTTCCACACATCCAAACCATGTTCTTAGGACATGAGTACCCATCTCTACTAGGAAAAGTAACAAGAACCCTGGTTAATTTACCTGCCTGGTCATACAACTTACTTCTATTCGGTAAGGCTGTAAGATTAAGAGTTAACACAAAGGGATCTGGGACCAAAGATCCTGAAATGGTATAAGCAGCAGTACATGACTCAAATTTATGTCTGTTGATTAAAGCACATGAAACAGATATAATAGTTTTGCAACCTTCTGTCTTTCCAAGGAAATAAGGTCTGTTTTCCTCCTGTGCAATACAAATATCTGGACCTATATCTGGATATCCAATTGATTCCTATTACCCCAAAATCTATAAAGAATTCCTGTAGTAGCACACATTAAATTAGTCTCACTAGAAAATCTACTAACATTTCTGCTTTGCCTTACAATATAATTCCTCACCCAAGGAAAAATAACCACCACCAGCTGGTTATGTCGCCTATCTGGAAAGAAAGTAGTATCAATAGGAACAGGTACTAAAAATGGTTGATCATTAATAACACGTGGAATCAAACAACAAACATAGCAACTGTCTTTTCTTATCTTCCTCACAGTTTGATGCATCAGTTGCCACCAGACATTATCAGCATGATCATGGTAGTCAAGAAAGTGATGAATCTCTCTTCGAATCAGCTGATGAGTATTATTGGTGTAATTACTCAGATTAGCCACATTATCTTTGCTGTACCTTTCTCCAAATGAACACAAGAGTAAGAAAATACTTGCAATACCAATCATTAGCATCAGAACAGACCATCTTCCATATAGCTGCATCGTGACCTTGAAGTGGAATGTCCTTTCTTCTGGTACTAAAAGCAAACAGTTTTTTGTTTTTTTTTCAAAGCAAACAAATCATAAACAAAACTCAAAAATCCTGCTGCCTCTCCTGAGAGGCTTCTGCGCTTCAAGCTGCCCTGTTACCAGTCTGGTACAGGTGGGCGGTCGTAGGAAGCTCCTCTGCAGGAAAGTTTTAACTCTTTAACACCTTAATTGATGCACTCTGTGCTTTTTAATCTTTTTCTTATGTTTTTTATTTTTCTTATCTCCATCCATCAACTGTTTTACTTGAAACTATTTAAACTATTTAACTTATTTACACTCAAACTTCCACTCTGTGAAAAACCAAACTTATCTTCCCAAGTTAAAGCACATTTAACACAATCATCCCCACCTTTTCCTTTCATTTTTTAGGAGATGATGGTTAATATGTAATAAAATAAAAAAATAATAATAATATACATTATATCATACAGAGCAACTTCTCACCCTGATATATTTGTAGACAAATAGTTCGGATCCAATTGGCCAGAAGCCGCAGGCGGGCACTAGGACGTAAAATGGAGGTGGACTGAGGACAACGTCTCCAGGCTGGCCAGGCGTCCGTGTCCCCTCCTGCGGTTTCCTCTGGCACGTTAGATCAATTATAGTATGAATGTCCCAGATAAAAGGTCACTGACATGAGACCTATGGGGAGGACATTAACACGCCCTTCTACTGCGACTAGTTTGCAGCGGTGTTAATTTTCTGGAATGAAATCCGACCTGTATCCCCAAAGTCACCAGTACGTATTTTTAATGTGGGCAAAAGAAAACACAGGACCTGCAGAAGCTTGCTATGATTCTTCCAAAATGCTCAGTCCTCCAAACACACACAACAGCAGTCAAACAGTTAGTATTTTGACATATTTATATCCCTTCAGCAATATGTATGGTCAACCTAGTTTAGTTTATGAGCTCCCTTATTATGCAACATTTAATTTAATTTCCTTCCGGCGAAATGCTACCAACCAAATTATCCAGTTCCCTTACGCGGAACTACCTAGTCGTTTCTGATCTCCTTGCGGCGAGATCATACCTAAATTTATCGCTATTTCCTTGCGGCGAAATAAAACCTATCCAATTGCCGTCTCCTAACGGCGAGACACTACCAACGACTTTTTCTTACCTTAGCGCTTATTCTATTTTAAAACCGTCTCACCTCGGAGTTGACCTCTTGGTGACTCTCTGGATCCTCTGAGAGTCACTGTTAAAGCAAAGAAAAGAAGGTTATTGAAATCTCTCCGGCTCGAAGGACCAAGTTAATGTTAGGTATTAATTAGTCAACTCAGAGGCAAGAACGATACAGAGTCAGATTTACTTGCAGCAAGGGTAGCTCACTTTTGCAGTGCAGACTACAAAGTGTTGGCACCCCTCTCTCTTTATTTATACATGCTGGTTCACACACAGTTCAACAAACATTCAGAGTGTGTGTGTGTGTGTGTGTGTGTGGGGTCAGAAAGGTTAGGGTTCATGCGTCTTGATTTTAAACAGAGAGGGAGTGAGGACTTGCTAAGCATAACTCACTCGTCTCCCCCATCTCCCTTTCTGTGGCATGTAGGAGGGAAAAGCACTTAGAGCAGACATGAGTGATAAACAATACAAAAATTTTCAAACGCTAACAAAATGTATTAAACCAGTGGTCCCTTTTACAATCAACTGTTCGGGTCCAACAACTTTCACCTAATTATGGATGCACTATTGTACGAAAGGGGTAAATTAATAACCGAAAGTTAGAATGCACACTGAGTGTAGGTGAAGATCAAACCAGCAGTTTATGGACAGAAGTGGGAGAAAAACAACACTTTGGATTGACGTGGAAAATAAAACAAAATTAATAAATGGTGAAGCTCCTTTCTGTCCGGTAATGCACCTCGATAGCAGCCGTCAGCTGACAAAATGGTAGAACCAGGCCCCTTAGACCATACAATATGGAGCGGCTTGGTTCTGAGTCCACTGATACAGCTGTTGGTTAACTGATCTGAGACAAAGTGGGTAATAAACGTCCTAGCGGGAACCGGGTTAGGTTTAGGGTTAGGGTTCACAGTCCACAGTTTTTGAACATCAAGCAGAGCAGTACAATAACATTCATGCACACACAAGTTAATACATTGGATTAACTGGGGTGATCCTAGATCACCTTAATCTGCACCTCACCCTGTCCAGACTAGCGAAAAAACGATCACATTAATGATGAAAAGAACGAAATTACTTGATGCTGGCTCTCCTCATGAGCATAGGTATGAAGCAGAAAAAGGGGGGGCTATTGGGAGTAGTCATGCGTCCGTGAACAACTCCAAATAGTTAACTTCTCCTCCATTGTTAGTGGCTATGGTCTTCGATCAGGATATAAATCTTCATATATCAGCAAGATTTCCAGCTTTGTCAAGCTCTTCCAGGAATTGCCAGTGTGGAGAACAAAAGTATACCCGCCCGAGGAACACTGACTGTACTCATCGGAGTACAGCCTGTGCTCCTGAGCTCCTCCAATGACAGACCTTGCCAGCCCTCTTTAAGGTGGAGCCCCAGCTCCTATACAAAGGAAGCTGATTTCATCTAAAATAAAACACAAATTTTTCTCACAGGCTGAACAGAAAAAATAAACAACTGTGAGCAATTAATATATGTTGCCTAATGCTACATTAAAAGTCGCACACTTGCTGCAGTAAAATCTGAATGGTGTGAGGGAAAACATTACCTCACAATTACCTTTGGTGGATGTTCAAATACTATAACTCAAGTATAAAAGTGAACATTATTTGTTTAAATATTAGAAACCTAATGATGGAGTCATTACAATGTTATATCAGTCTGAGTTTACCAGTCGAGATGTTTCTCTACCAAATCTGCACCAATCACAATACTGATCCTTCTGTGGCCCATATTTAGGAAGGGAAATGACCAGACAGCTACATCAGCTAAATATGATGCAAAACACAGAAAAGAAAAACAGAAACTGGACATGGCTGCTGCTGAATACATTTTAATGGATCAGATCATTGTTTACACTAAAGGAAAGGCTTTTGTACAGACCAGATTATTTTTACGCTGTAGAAAGTTCTATTTTCCAATTAATTGTAATTATAATCTAAAGTACATACTTCATAAACATTAACACTTCCACTAAATATTATATTGTCTACTGCTTTGCTATAACACTTTTAATTATTTTTTCTAAGTTCGTGGTGAATTGCCTTCTACTTAAGGGTTTTGTCCTAATTAATAAAACATTGTTTTATTAATAAAACATTGTTTTATTAATAAAACATTGTTTTATTAATAAAACAATATGAAAACATTGTCACACTATAAGGAGTTATGATTTCGATCTTTACTAGAAAGAACCCAATGCCTTGAGTATGTCTGGAGTATCAAGTATTGTTCTTAATATTGGCATTTTGTTTTTGTGACACTCCTACACCTACTACTAAGCTTTTCACCATGTAGATAAACCATGATTAGTGTTGTTGAGCTGCATATCTCAAATACAACTAGAAAAATCTGTCAATCACAATCAGACATACTTTAAGACAACAGCGATATTCATTTCTGCTGACACTACTTAAAATAAAGGTTGTTATCATCTGCTGTGCTCCTGTCTTTTATGTTGCTTTTTTAACTCCAATCCTTCCGCCTCTCTCACTCAATCTGGACAACATACCTCTCAGAATAGACACAAAGTGTTTTCCATGCCCTCTGTCACCCCGGTCATATGAACTTATCCAGATCATCTGTCCCAGTGTATGGCTCAGCAAGCCCTAGTGGAAATGTATTGCTTGAAAGGGCCTGAATTATCTTGAGCTTCTCCTTTCATGGTGCAACTTTCTGCAATCTGCTGATCTTTCATCTTAAACCTCCCAGTTTTGGCACAAAATGAGCTCTCCGCACTGCAAATCCCATAGCGAAGTCCCTGCAGGACAGTTTTAGAGTCAGTTAGGGGGAGAGGCACATGCTTTCTCAGACACAGCTTTGAGTTTGAAATTGTCATGTTCATCGTTTCAGTGTTAAACATTTACACTAGATGTGAAGCTTTACATCTTCAAAGTTGCTTTTTTTTCTTTTTTAAGGCATTACATCAACTTATTAAAATTTAGTAAAATGCATAAAAAGACAGAATATGAACGTAGCATTGAACATACATTTTTTACATCAAAGTTTCAGTGAGGTACATGACATTTAAATCGTCCAGACAGGTGAGCTGGAGGATAGTGTATGATTCTGTGAAACCTCTCAGTATGACAGCCAGAACAAGCCGAAAGGCATCAGCCAGCCTGCATTATTTCGTCTAAGCAGAGATAAGAGAGTGGATCCCTCTGAGCTTCCTGCATCAGTCCTTGTGTCTGAGGTTTGGCAAAGCAGCCTGAGGCCCTTGTAAGTTGAGAGAGAAAACTTTTAGACTGAAATTCTTTTTTTTAATATATGCAGTTTGTTTGCATTCACTGTAATAGGTAGTTTGGTTAATCTTAGCAACAAGTAGCTTTTCATTTTGGAAAAGAAAAAAAACAAAAACAAAAAACAAAAACTGCAAAAACATAGTGTGAAACATCCCCTGACCATTAAATGACATTTACTGTTTGCTAAAGTGCAATGAAAACAATGTAAAGCCAGACACTCTATATCTATGTCTGAACAGTGGAGCAAGTAGAGCAACCTCTGCCCAATTTTTAGAAGTGAGGGAGCAAAGTGATGTTTTTGCTTTGCCTAACATTTGTCTATTTGACAGCATTTGTGGTACACATGGGAAAAAATAAAACGGTGACAGAGACAAACATGATATGAATGATTTGTAACGGTGAAAATACCTTAACTGGCTAACCCTTAGCTACTAAAAAACCTAAAGCTAGCATCTGTTTTGGTGGTTCCTATTGGATCTACACTCAAGGACTATTTCACAGTTTTTGTAATTAGTATGGATTGCATTTGGTGATTTCTAGGTTAAAATATAAAATGATTATGGAACCTGGACCTCTGTTTATTGTATGTGCTTCTTTACATTCAGAAAATACTGGACTGAATTGATATGTGGGATATTTGGAGGTCAAGCTTTTGCCTTTTTGTGGTCCCAGAGCTGTCCCACAGCAGTTTCCTGGTGGGACACATGGGACACAACTTAGATAATTATTTATGGGGTGGCGAGAGAAGGTTTAAAATAATCTTTTAATTTTACGAACATGTTTATTCTGACTTTTGTTATCACAGCAAGTCAACATAAATATCAATCAATCTTTCTTAAGAGGCGCCAAATTAAGAAACTTTAACTAAAAATAATGTTCGAAAGTAACTTTACATTACATTGTTGTGGCACATGAATTATACCATCTAACATGAGTTCATTTATGAAAGTCTACTGAGAATAAATTCACATGAACTGATCTAACTTTGCAGGAGAAAATCTGCTTATGACTTCAAACAATGCACTCCCACAAAAAAAACAAAAACATGTGTACATGCATATCAGCTGATCAGTTTAGCAGTTTTTACTGCTCACCATTTGAGGCAAACATAAAGTTGACATGCCTATAGGAACTGAATGTAGCAAATTCCATGTTGTTTAGCAAAATGCCTCACAGTCTTATTTAGATCTAAAGTTTCTCTGAGGTTTGACTTTATAATGAGTACGGCCAACTGGCTAACTTTTTTGCAGGCCACAAATAGGTCTTTATCAATTTCCCTGAGTAGGTGGTAGGACTCTCTTTTCCATTCTTCTTTCTATTTAATGATCTCATTGTCTGATGTAACTTGGGTCAATAAAATGTAGGACTTGTAGGACTTGCCGGGTTTAAAGCCTAGACCTCTCACATATGGATACAGTTTTGTAAAAAAACAATTTTCCTATTTCTGCAATCATATTAGCAAGAAATGGATAGTAAACATTTATAGGTGTTGAAGTTATGTTTTGGGGTTTTCCTATCTTCATGATTATGTTTTTTCATGTGATGCTTTAGTTCATTCTCTTAGATTTCGTTTCTTACTTGTTCTGTTTGTGGAGCATTTTATGTTCTCTTACTTTCGTAAGAATTTGCTTTGGTTAGATTGTGTCCTTGGATTTATGTTTAGTTCCAGTCATGCTTTGTTTTCGCTCTCTGCCTCTGCCATAGTAATCAGGTTCATCCGGTCCACCTATTTATCAGTCTCACAGTTTTAGTCTGTTCTATGCTCATTTCATATTCTGTTTTTCAGTCTACTCCTCGTGGATACATACTGTATACATGCCAAGCCCATCCATGTTCATGCATGTTTCTGTTAGATCCTGCCTGCTGTGAGTTTTTCCATTTTTTTATTTTCACAGTGTTGCTTCCAGCCTGTTTGAATTCTGAACCAATGTCTGTTTAAGTGCTTCAGTTAGTTCAGCCTTAAAACAGTCTACTGTTTTGAATAAGATCATGTTTGCCAAGAATTTAGAGTCACTTAAGAACTTTCCAAACAGAACAAGGAACCCACAAAATTCAGATCAATCTGAGCTAAAATCCCTCTTGATTCAACAGCCCTTATGGATGGTTCTTAGATGCAATATCTTTAACCTTTTCATAATGTTACAACTTACCATGCCTAGATGCCAAACATGTATGTAGAGCTCTTTGTACACCATCAGATATTGGCTCGTACAAATTCCCTCATTTGTTTTGTACATATTGACCAGGCATACATGCACATATTCCAGTAATGAGAAGACATGTCCTGTATCAGTCATTGTTTTCACAGAGTTTTGACTAAGTTTGAGCAATGTTCACTGCAGGGAACATAGAAGGCATGTTTTGATACTACAGGTCCTTCTCAAAATATTAGCATATTGTGATAAAGTTCATTATTTTCCATAATGTAATGATGAAAATTTAACATTCATATATTTTAGATCCATTGCACACTAACTGAAATATTTCAGGTCTTTTATTGCCTTAATACGGATGATTTTGGCATACAGCTCATGAAAACCCAAAATTCCTATCTCACAAAATTAGCATATTTCATCCGACCAATAAAAGAAAAGTGTTTTTAATACAAAAAACGTCAACCTTCAAATAATCATGTACAGTTATGCACTCAATACTTGGTCGGGAATCCTTTGGAGAAATGACTGCTTCAATGCGGCGTGGCATGGAGGCAATCAGCCTGTGGCACTGCTGAGGTCTTATGGAGGCCCAGGATGCTTCGATAGCGGCCTTTAGCTCATCCAGAGTGTTGGGTCTTGAGTCTCTCAACGTTCTCTTCACAATATCCCACAGATTCTCTATGGGGTTCAGGTCAGGAGAGTTGGCAGGCCAATTGAGCACAGTGATACCATGGTCAGTAAACCATTTACCAGTGGTTTTGGCACTGTGAGCAGGTGCCAGGTCGTGCTGAAAAATGAAACCTTCATCTCCATAAAGCTTTTCAGCAGATGGAAGCATGAAGTGCTCCAAAATCTCCTGATAGCTAGCTGCATTGACCCTGCCCTTGATAAAACACAGTGGACCAACACCAGCAGCTGACACGGCACCCCAGACCATCACCGACTGTGGGTACTTGACACTGGACTTCTGGCATTTTGGCATTTCCTTCTCCCCAGTCTTCCTCCAGATTCTGGCACCTTGATTTCCGAATGACATGCAGAATTTGCTTTCATCCGAAAAAAGTACTTTGGACCACTGAGCAACAGTCCAGTGCTGCTTCTCTGTAGCCCAGGTCAGGTGCTTCTGCCGCTGTTTCTGGTTCAAAAGTGGCTTGACCTGGGGAATGCGGCACCTGTAGCCCATTTCCTGCACACGCCTGTGCACGGTGGCTCTGGATATTTCTACTCCAGACTCAGTCCACTGCTTCCGCAGGTCCCCCAAGGTCTGGAATCGGCCCTTCTCCACAATCTTCCTCAGGGTCCGGTCACCTCTTCCCGTTGTGCAGCGTTTTCTGCCACACTTTTTCCTTCCCACAGACTTCCCACTGAGGTGCCTTGATACAGCACTCTGGGAACAGCCTATTTGTTCAGAAATGTCTTTCTATGTCTTACCCTCTTGCTTGAGGGTGTCAATAGTGGCCTTCTGGACAGCAGTCAGGTCGGCAGTCTTACCCATGATTGGGGTTTTGAGTGATGAACCAGGCTGGGAGTTTTAAAGGCCTCAGGAATCTTTTGCAGGTGTTTAGAGTTAACTCGTTGATTCAGATGATTAGGTTCATAGCTCGTTTAGAGACCCTTTTAATGATATGCTAATTTTGTGAGATAGGAATTTTGGGTTTTCATGAGCTGTATGCCACAATCATCCGTATTAAGACAATAAAAGACCTGAAATATTTCAGTTAGTGTGCAATGAATCTAAAATATATGAATGTTAAATTTTCATCATGACATTATAGAAAATAATGAACTTTATCACAATATGCTAATATTTTGAGACGGACCTGTATTTTGTTTCTTTTTACACATGAATTTACTGCACTTAACACTGTAGCATCATTGTAGACCTGACCAGCATGTTTTTTTTTTCTTTTTAGTCTGGGTGTTCTGCTTCATCAAACTCCAGAAAACTTTAATGGATGATAATGTTATTAAATTCTTAGAATAAATGAGATTTGATTTGTCTGAAGATCTTTTGTTTTATCAATCATTGAAAACCACTGGCTCTTTAAACTTCCTAAATGATTTCTTTTTTTAACCACTACAGCTAAAAATTTTATTTTTATCGAATAACTTTAACTAGTGTTTGTTGCAGTTTTAGCTTGTAACTCAACTGCTTTTTAAGAGTAGGGTCATGGTTACCAAGCAAATCTAACATAGCCATAAAAGCACAATTTTTCATTTACTGGGAGGCTCCCTGTGTTTTCATGGGCTTCGTTTTCTGTAGCAGTTAGTAGGAAAATTTCAACTACAGGTCCTTCTCAAAATATTAGCATATTGTGATAAAGTTCATTATTTTCCATAATGTCATGATGAAAATTTAACATTCATATATTTTAGATTCATTGCACACTAACTGAAATATTTCAGGTCTTTTATTGTCTTAATACGGATGATTGTGGCATACAGCTCATGAAAACCCAAAATTCCTATCTCACAAAATTAGCATATTTCATCCAACCAATAAAAGAAAAGTTTTTAATACAAAAAACGTCAACCTTCAAATAATCATGTACAGTTATGCACTCAATACTTGGTCGGGAATCCTTTGGCAGAAATGACTGCTTCAATGCGGCGTGGCATGGAGGCATTCAGCCTGTGGCACTGCTGAGGTCTTATGGAGGCCCAGGATGCTTCGATAGCGGCCTTTAGCTCATCCAGAGTGTTGGGTCTTGAGTCTCTCAACGTTCTCTTCACAATATCCCACAGATTCTCTATGGGGTTCAGGTCAGGAGAGTTGGCAGGCCAATTGAGCACAGTGATACCATGGTCAGTAAACCATTTACCAGTGGTTTTGGCAATGTGAGCAGGTGCCGGGTCGTGCTGAAAAATGAAATCTTCATCTCCATAAAGCTTTTCAGCAGATGGAAGCATGAAGTGCTCCAAAATCTCCTGATAGCTAGCTGCATTGACCCTGCCCTTGATAAAACACAGTGGACCAACACCAGCAGCTGACACGGCACCCCAGACCATCACTGACTGTGGGTACTTGACACTGGACTTCTGGCATTTTGGCATTTCCTTCTCCCCAGTCTTCCTCCAGACTCTGGCACCTTGATTTCCGAATGACATGCAGAATTTGCTTTCATCCGAAAAAGTACTTTGGACCACTGAGTAACAGTCCATTGCTGCTTCTCTGTAGCCCAGGTCAGGCGCTTCTGCCACTGTTTCTGGTTCAAAAGTGGCTTGACCTGGGGAATGCGGCACCTGTAGCCCATTTCCTGCACACGCCTGTGCACGGTGGCTCTGGATGTTTCTACTCCAGACTCAGTCCACTGCTTCCGCAGGTCCCCCAAGGTCTGGAATCGGCCCTTCTCCACAATCTTCCTCAGGGTCCGGTCACCTCTTCTCGTTGTGCAGCGTTTTCTGCCACACTTTTTCCTTCCCACAGACTTCCCACTGAGGTGCCTTGATACAGCACTCTGGGAACAGCCTATTCGTTCAGAAATTTCTTTCTGTGTCTTACCCTCTCGCTTGAGGGTGTCAATAGTGGCCTTCTGGACAGCAGTCAGGTCGGCAGTCTTACCCATGATTGGGGTTTTGAGTGATAAACCAGGCTGGGAGTTTTAAAGGCCTCAGGAATCTTTTGCAGGTGTTTAGAGTTAACTCGTTGATTCAGATGATTAGGTTCATAGCTCGTTTAGAGACCCTTTTAATGATATGCTAATTTTGTGAGATAGGAATTTTGGGTTTTCATGAGCTGTATGCCAAAATCATCCGTATTAAGACAATAAAAGACCTGAAATATTTCAGTTAGTGTGAAATGAATCTAAAATATATGAATGTTAAATTTTCATTATGACATTATGGAAAATAATGAACTTTATCACAATATGCTAATATTTTGAGAAGGACCTGTATTTTTTTTTTACTTTGCTCATCCATTGTTGAGGTGCTTTTGTCAGTCATTTCCTTCTTGGCATGAAAGCAAAAACAGCTGTCTTTCATTGTGGCCTTTTCCAATTAAGACGGTTTACAAGTGGCATAAAAACAGTTTTCTAGGCATAAGGAACAGAAAACAGGCTAAACAATGTACTCCATCGTGTGACTCTGTGTACTCCAGACAAGAATCAGGTGTGCACCAGCCATTCTGAAGGCTTCTTTATGCTCATTATTTCGATAACTCTCATGTTCTGTCAGAGCTGGCTCCTTACACCCGGTCTTGCATTTTTTCATAAGATGATGATTATGGCTTATAGCTAATAAGAACCCCAAATTCTGTTTCCCAGAAAAGAAAATGTAAAAAAAAAAAAAATCAAATATGACATAATACCAATGAAAATAGATATTTTTAAAGATGGAAATGTCTTTTTATGGCCATTCCTAAACAAACATGAGGAAGATGACTTGATTATGACTTAAGTACCAACCAGACAGTCACTGACTCATATATATATACAGCATGTGCACAAATTACTAATTTGTTCCCCCAAAATGCTAATTTGTGCATGAAATATATATATATATATATACGTGCACAGGAAATACGAAGGAAAATACAAAGGAAATACGAAGTACTTATTTTTGATCACAATATAGCTATAATATGAGCACAAAATACAGGTGCCAGGGTGCTCTAACTTAACATTGCAATACATTGAGGTTTGTGGTTGTAACAAGAGAAAATATGAAAGTTATGTGGCTTTCTTTGTGCCTTGATCCCTGACCTGATGTGTTCCTTGGTCTTCCTGATGCAAAACGTTCATAGGTATAACGTGCACACAAATAAGTACTACCTGGGCACAAATTGGTATTTTGTGGGTAGGAATTAGTATTTCGTAGGAATTAATTGGTATTTCATGGGAACAAATTAGTATTTCCTGCACACGCTATATATATTTTTTTCCCTATGTCAGTTCCCGGGTGCCGTACAGAATATATAAGAATTCACAAGGATTTTAACAATTTGTCACTCATAAACCTTTGGAGCAAAATCAAAAGTAGGCAAATTTTTGATGAACCCACCTGTAAATATGACGGTTGGACTCCATGTTTTCTGTCAGAAGCCAAGTACGCTTGGTTGCCCCCTGCTGGCCAGCGGCTCTAAGTAGCAGCGTGGTTTGCTTGTGCATTGGACTGGCTCTAAACTGACAGAAGGCAAAACAAAAAGCTCCGGGACACAGCTTCATTAAAAACAAAAAAATTTAAACTGAAGCTATTGGTATGTAAGCAAACCAAGACTTACCTATAAATAAGAGGAGAAATTAGCTAAACAAATAAAGAGCACACATTAAATAAAAAGACAGACAGTCTCATAACACGGAGAACAAAAGCAAAGAGACACTAAAATAATTCAATTCAATTTAAAAATACTCTATTAATCCCAAACACGAAATGATAAAGAAAAGAAGAAAGAATATACTCTGATATCAGTACATAACATCTGATGTGTAATACCACTGCAGTGTATTTCAGTACCAGCATTACGACCAGGAGCGTTTTGTTTATGTGCTTGAGCAGAAACAAAACTTAGTACTGGATAGGCAGCTTGATTTTCCTGTTTTTGCATCACCTCAGAACATTGTTTTGTTTTGTCAAAGGAAGCAGCAGTTGTTATGGAGAAAAAGTGATATAATGAGCCAAAGTTGCATAAAAACATGAGCCTATTTTTATTTAGGTTGGTGGTGTTGTTGCAAATAAAATGAAGTGTGTTACACTTTCAAAACAGTCTCTTCCATTGTCGTGAAAAGCCCCCAGAAACATCAGTAATTGCCCTATTCATTGTTTAAGTTCATTGATCTCAGCTGTTGGTGAAAACATGGGGACTGAAAGAAAAAAAAAAATTATGAGGATGAGATAACCTGACACCTGGAGAGCAGCTCTGAGCTCATTCCAAACTCCCAAGGGCCCCAAAAGAGCCAAAAAAAGGGAAAATTGTTTGCCTGCCAGCATCATAAGAAAACAGATCCTGAATACATTAAGTCAGACTTCATAAGTTGGAATAAACTAGTCAAAGGTAACAAGGTACAAAAAGATGGTTTGCACCTGAGACTTTATCTTTTTACGCATGCACCATGTGTTTGTAGCTGCGATTACACTTTTTCTCCAAGAGCCTACCTGAAAAAAAGACTAAATGTTGCTGTTTGCAGCATGACTTATTGATTTTTGTTGTTTGAGTACAACACCGTATAGCTCAAAGAAGCCTGATAATCAATCTTTGCTACATTTTCCTACCAGCCGATCTTTTTTTTTTTCAAAGAGGGTGATGTGGCTACAGTTTCACACTGGTCCTCATGAATTTCCATCTATTGATTAAACTGCTGCATGGGGCTGCTGCTTTGTCAGCAGTCTCTCTTTTGGCTCTCAGAAAAGAAAACACGGAGGAGATCCAGCCAAGAACCCTTCAGAGAAGCCTTATTAACTTTGTTTTCAGGTTATCTTAGAGTGGAGATATTAACAGAACTTTTTTATCACTGGAGTGTAAACTTGAGTGTACATTGGACCTGTTCACGAGCTCAATAACTGATTCAGGTTTGAGCTGATATCTTTTTATGTAGTCTACATAATGTAGTTGCATGGTCGGCTCTAATGAGCTTCCTGATGATCGATGCAGTTAAAGGTTCGCTTAATGGCACACTTGGAAATGCTCAAATGTCACTAGAGCCATTTTGCAAACATGCAATTACTAACAGCGATTTGCAAGTTATCAATTTCTAAGTCTCACCTCAGCGGTGAAGTGATTAAATTGTATTTATCTAAAAGGGAGGTGAAAAGGGAAAAAAAAAACCTCAAACACTTGCTTCATCCTATACTGAATTTTGCTGAGATTGACTGCTAGAAAAAAGCTCCAGCTTAATCTTTAAGAGATGAGGCAACATTAGTGGCAGCAGCTGGTGGAGTTTATAAACAGCCCAAATATGCAAACAATATACATAAAAAGGCTGCTGACAACAGAAAGGTTGAAAAAAATTCACATACATATATGTGTGTGTGCGTGTATGTGTGTGTGTCTTTACTCCTCATGGGGGCGTGTATTGATGACAACTAAATTTTCCTCATTTGAAGCCATTAACATCATCTCTGGAGAGGCTCACTCTAAAACAGTCGGCAGTGTTCGTCAGTGGAAGATTAATGATGATGATTTATTGAGGTAACAACAGAAAGTCATGTAAGAAGATCTCTAACATGCAGTTTAATATTCAATTTTCTTTAAAGTATAATGACATTAGCAGATACTGGAGGCACTTTTTAGACAGTGGGTATAACTTAACATATACAGGTCCTTCTCAAAATATTAGCATATTGTGATAAAGTTCATTATTTTCCATAATGTCATGATGAAAATGTAACATTCATATATTTTAGATTCATTGCACACTAACTGAAATATTTCAGGTCTTTTATTGTCTTAAGACGGATGATTTTGGCATACAGCTCATGAAAACCCAAAATTCCTATCTCACAAAATTAGCATATCATTAAAAGGGTCTCTAAACGAGCTATGAACCTAATCATCTGAATCAACAAGTTAACTCTAAACACCTGCAAAAGATTCCTGAGGCCTTTAAAACTCCCAGCCTGGTTCATCACTCAAAACCCCAATCATGGGTAAGACTGCCGACCTGACTGCTGTCCAGAAGGCCACTATTGACACCCTCAAGCAAGAGGGTAAGACATAGAAAGACATTTCTGAACAAATAGGCTGTTCCCAGAGTGCTGTATCAAGGCACCTCAGTGGGAAGTCTGTGGAAAGGAAAAAGTGTGACAGAAAACGCTGCACAACGAGAAGAGGTGACCGGACCCTGAGGAAGATTGTGGAGAAGGGCCGATTCCAGACCTTGGGGGACCTGCGGAAGCAGTGGACTGAGTCTGGAGTAGAAACATCCAGAGCCACCGTGCACAGGCGTGTGCAGGAAATGGGCTACAGGTGCCGCATTCCCCAAGTCAAGCCACTTTTGAACCAGAAACAGTGGCAGAAGCGCCTGACCTGGGCTACAGAGAAGCAGCACTGGACTGTTGCTCAGTGGTCCAAAGTACTTTTTTCGGATGAAAGCAAATTCTGCATGTCATTTGGAAATCAAGGTGCCAGAGTCTGGAGGAAGACTGGGGAGAAGGAAATGCCAAAATGCCAGCTATCAGGAGAATTTGGAACACTTCATGCTTCCATCTGCTGAAAAGCTTTATGGAGATGAAGATTTCATTTTTCAGCATGACCTGGCACCTGCTCACAGTGCCAAAACCACTGGTAAATGGTTTACTGACCATGGTATCACTGTGCTCAATTGGCCTGCCAACTCTCCTGACCTGAACCCCATAGAGAATCTGTGGGATATTGTGAAGAGAACGTTGAGAGACTCAAGACCCAACACTCTGGATGAGCTAAAGGCCGCTATCGAAGCATCCTGGGCCTCCATAAGACCTCAGCAGTGCCACAGGCTGATTGCCTCCATGCCACGCTGCATTGAAGCAGTCATTTCTACCAAAGGATTCCCGACCAAGTATTGAGTGCATAACTGTACATGATTATTTGAAGGTTGACGTTTTTTGTATTAAAAACACTTTTCTTTTATTGGTCGGATGAAATATGCTAATTTTGTGAGATAAGAATTTTGGGTTTTCATGAGCTGTATGCCAAAATCATCCGTATTAAGACAATAAAAGACCTGAAATATTTCAGTTAGTGTGCAATGAATCTAAAATATATGAATGTAAAATTTTCATCATTACATTATGGAAAATAATGAACTTTATCACAATATGCTAATATTTTGAGAAGGACCTGTACATATATAAATGTACATGTATCTAGCGATATATATCGATAGACCGACAGACAGACAGACAGACAGATAGACAGATAGATAGATAGATATACACATGTACATACATACATACATACACAAACACACACCCACCTGCACACAGTTGGTCAAAAGTTTTAGATACACCTTCTCCCTTAATGGGTCTCTTTATTTTCATGACTATTTACATTGTAGATTCTCAAAGGCAACAAAACCATGAATGAACACACATGGAATTATGTAGTAAACAAAAAGTGTGAAATAACTATAAAGATTTTTATATTTTAGATTCTTCAAAATTAAATTGTTCTGATTACTGATTTGCTCTCTTGGCATTCTCTTCATGAGCTTCATGAGGTCGAGTCATATTAATAACCAAGTGACTCTAGTGCGAGCACAATTACAGAGGCAAGGTGTGGGCTTAACAGATTTATTGGAAACACAAAGAATGATACAATGGTTTTTCCTGGGTCCGGTTTCAGCGGATCGATACAATGAGGAAGAGCGAGAAGTACTGATGGTTGGAGACTGTGAGTAACTGGTTTGGAACAGGTAAGATCTCTCACTTGTAGGTTGGCGTGGATTCTCCCGGAGAAGGTGAGTTGAGTCACAGAGGCTGAGGTCGACAGGTAAGAGAGTTTGTGAATGATGGCTTGCAAATCTGGAGGAGGTTTTCCTTGGCCTTGCACAATGGAGTCCTTCCAGTGATCTCGAACTTGGACAAGGGCCATCGGCAGGGGAAAAATCCAGCTCAGGTTCTTCAGGGTATAATTTCACTCCGGGAGAGAAGAACACAAACCTCAGGTAAGACACGGTTAAGGAAAACAAGAATCACAAGGCTTGGTCTGATTACCACTCATGAGAGTTAACAATTTGACTCTTCCTTTAGGGTTCCTACTGCTCAAGAACCCTCACTTGATTGCTTCTGATGCAACACAGCTGTGTGGAAGCACTTGCCTGTCAAACTCTGTAGGAAGAGTTGTTTTCTAATTTTCTGTTTGCTATTAAATTTCAGATATTTTTTCACAGTTTTGATACCTTCTGTGAGAAACTACATACAATGTATATAGTCATAAACATAAAGAAAACCATTAAATGAGAAAGTGTGTCTTTTCTGTAATGACAGCTTCTGTTTCTGACAGCATGTTTAGTGTTGTTGCACAGCTGGAAGGTGAACCTCTGCCCCAGTCTTAAGTCTTTTACAGCCTCTAACAGGTCTTCTAAGATTGCCTTTTATTTAGCTCCATCTGTCTTTCAATCATCTCTGACCAGCTTCTATGTCCCTCTTAAAGATAAGAATCTCTATGACAAAATGCTGCCACTATCTTATGTTATGCTGATAGTGTGTTCAGGGTGATAGGCAGTGTTAGTTTTCTGCCACACACATAGCATTCTGCATGAAGGATAGAAAGTTCAAGTTTGGTTTCTTCTGACTGAGCTCCTTCCACATGTTTGCTTGGTCCTCTGCATGGCTTGTGGCAAACTGCAAATAGGACTTCTTATGTCTACTATTTGGCAATGGCTATCTACTTGTTACTTTTTAATATACCAGGAGGCTCATGTATGAAGCGTACTTATGCACAAAAACCTTGCGGAGAAATGTTTTATGCAAAAGTTGGCAGTATGAAAATCAACGTTGCGTGAAAGTGTGCGTAAATCCACGCACATTTTTGACCTGTGGAAATGGGCGGAAGCAATGCAAACTTTTTCAATTGACAATACAAAAGTACAGCGAAGTAAAACTCACCTAAATCCACTGAAATATGACTTCATTCAGTTTTATTCAATTCATGGACCAGCAAACCTGATGTTGTTTCATGAGTTTGAGCTTTCATGGTTTAAACCTGAGCGATCAAACCGAATCACATTTAGCTTCATACAATAACGTAACACACCTCAGAAAATGATGGAAACAACCTCAGTCGGATGTAAACTGTAAAACCTCCTCTGCTTTTGTCACCTATATGTTAATGCGCATCGGTCTGTGTGCTGAGGTGCATCAAATGTGTGTGAATCGTCTAAGGGGAGCTTTCATTGTCACTGAAAAGAAGACGTGTCGGATCAGCAGATTAATTCCTAACAAGTCAGGTTTGATGATTCCTCAGATGGACAAGCTGGAGACATTCACACATGTCCATAAATAGATGTGTAAAGTTGGTTGTAATTGTGAAATGATGGCAGCTGTGGCACAGCTGGAGGATGGAAGATGTCAGAGGCAGCGTTTTATTCAAAGATCGTACTGACCTGCTGGTACATGATGATGCATGACTTATTAGCTGGTTTAGATTGCCCAGGGCAATTATTTTTTGGAGCTCTGCATGCAGCTGGCCTCAGTGGTACAGAGGGAAACCAGGAGGAACCGTGCATCTCTGGTAAGTTCAAGTTTCCACTATGCTGCGGTCCTTTTAACCGGAGCTTTTCAGAGGGAGTTTTAACAGTCATCCCTGAGCCGGGCCATGCCAGCCATGTGGGGCGGCCTCATCTGTATGTTGCTCAGATATAGAAAGTTCCTCTAAACTGTGGCTCTCATTTGCTTCAAGGAGCCGATAACATATGTATTTATGGGCGGGTACCGGGCGGGCCAAGCGGCAGGTGCAGCTGCGCAGAATTCACCACAAATTGGGATGTATGAAGGCTACGTGTTCGGTGACATGTCTGCGCATGGTTTTGCATTGGAATCTTTTTGTGCACATTTCAGAATTTCTCCATACCGCCACCTTTTAGTATTAAAGCTGCACACTCTTTGTACATGAGACCCCAGGGCCTGTATTCACAAAGATTCTCAGAGTCCTCTCAGAAAGCTCCTATCTTAGCCTAAAAAATTCCTACCAAGGACTCCAAGCTCAAGAGTGATTCTGTTCTCTTCTGAGAGAGACTTTCAGAAAGGAAACGACAGAGATTCCTATCTTAGTGAGGAGGTGTGGTTGACCCCGTTGCTAGGTTTTGACGCTGTCTTCTAAGGGTTCTAATTGGTTCCTAAAGAAACTAATTTAAAAAACGAGTAGCCTAGTAATCAATGGAGAGAAATTAACTGATTATAGAATTTAGACTGAAATCAGAAAAATGCATTGTGTAAATCATGATGATGACTTAGCAAGACGAAATTAATTGTCACACAGCATCAACATGTTTCAATGTACCTTATTACATGCTCATCGTTATTTTGATTTGCCTATTATTATGTTTACTCGCCATGCTGGTCGTTTTCATACTGCATCTATTTTGCATTATTAATTTTATATTAATATTAAAATTCAGCATTTTACTGTGATCTGCTTCTTGTATAATGAGGTTTAGTTTGGTAAAATGACCAAAACAAAACAAAAAAAAGATAACATTTGGAGCGAACCAAACTGAACAGAGGAACAGAGCCAGCTGGTGGAGGAGAAGAGAGGAGTGTTGAAAGGTAGATTTGGTCCTGGGATCACGGTGTGAACAAACAAGCATTCCCAGCAGATAAATGCATTGTTCCCTCTGCTTTCAGCACCAACCTAGAATTTGAGCAGCTCTGGTACCTGCTCATTCAGAAGCTAGAGAGGAGATAGCAGCACACCAGAGAACTTCTCCACAGCTGGGGAGCATGGGAGATGATCATTTAGGCTGAGGCTACTGACATCATCATGTACAATACAGAAAATACTTAATCTCCTTTACATCTTCCTTCTATGTATATATATACATTATTTGTAATTTTGTTCACTTTTTATTCATGGTTATTCATTATTGTTTCTATTATTTGTTTATCCTAGTTTTCCTACGCCTTACTAGAGGTGCACCTTCAATCTGTCCTGCCGCTGAAACTATTTAATTTTGCCTTAGGTGTCATGTTGTGCATTTGTAGTTGGACCAAAGTGCTTGAAATGGTACATGGTTGACAGGAAACAAGACACTCTTAAGCTCACTAAAAGTCCTCCTCACTACTCTTAACATCTCCTCATGTTAGGAGTTCTCATAAAACCTAAGATGCTTCGTGAATAACATTTACCGAGGGAAAATTCAAGGATTTTTCTTATAATTATGTCACTAGGAGCTACTTTTAGTCTTAGGATTCCTTGTGAATACGGGCCCAGATTTTTAAAGTGCATGACTTAGTTGATCAGATTACCATGGTCTTCTTGGCCGCTTCTACTGATAAATGGTCTCCTTGCCTGGCCTGTAAGTTTAGGTCAATGTCCATGTCTTTTAAGGTTGCACTTGTACCATACTCTTTCCATATTTTTAGTTAATGGTCTAAACAGTGCTCCATAAGTTGTTCAAAGCTTGTCATATTGTTCGATAACCCAATCCTGCTTGAAACTTCTCCACAACCCCCCTGACCTGTCTTGCTGTGTTTCATGAAGCTGTTTGTCCACCATTGTTCTCTAACAAACCTCAGACGCCTTCACAGAACAGCTGTGTTCATACTGAGATTAAATTATACACAGCTTGACTGTGTTCACCAATTAGATGACTTAGGGGAAGAGTAAAGGACTGATTTTTATTTGTAAAAACATTTTAAAACAGCCAGTTTCTTCCCCAGGCTGTTTCTCTGACGGTCACTTGACAGTCAGAGCTCTAGAACAACAGCATGCATACTTGGACTGATCTCACGTTATATTCCATGGTAAAGTCAATTATGTATATATGTACATTTAAAAATATATTCTTTATTATTGAGAGCAAGTTGTACCAGAGTCAAATTCCTTGTTTGTCTGTACAAACTTGGCAATAAAGCTGATTTGGATTTGGATTTGGATTTCAATTCTGATTCTATTGTATTCTTCAGAATTGTGTGCTGTTTTTGTTTTGTCTATCAAATAGCAGTAAAACAATGATATAATTAAAAACAATGGCTTGTGGATTCACAATCAACTTCATATAACTTTTCACTTGTAGTTTTCCCATAAGAAATGCTATTATGTTAATTTATCTGTCAGGCATACTGCATGGCAGCACAATCTGTTCCCTACGTATAGATGAATGACAAATTAAATGAAAATCTACAACACAATGAGAATCACTTCAAAGACTTATTTGCTCAGAAAAACGAAAAAAAAAACAAAAAAAAAACAAATGCTAATTGTGTGCAGGAAAGAAATGAAGCCTGAAAGCTCTGTTTAAAGCCTGCTTGTCTTTACATGAATCAAACAAACCAAATAACTATGGATTAATTCCCTTCTCAGTACATGAAGATCATTGGTGGTGCACCACCTCCTACTTCCATTCCCCATGTAAAGAATGATTGGCTTTTGTGTAATGCCTGGTTCACACGGCAGCATTTTCAAATTGTTGGCTGACACCAGAAACATATGATGGAGAGATATTCAATAAAGTCGCCAAGGAGAGGTGTATTGTCATTAAAATCATTGTATGTGTAAGTGATCTCAAGTTTCTCATACTACATTTCTTGGATTGGAAATTAATACTTAAAAAAAATTGGAATTTCCCCAAGACCATAGCCTAAATAGCCAAATATTCAGTAAAATATGCATAAAATGACCAATGACTTTGCTATAGCATGTTGTAGTCCCAACAAACTCATGGCACACAGAGAGCACCTAATCTTGATCATACTACAACTCTTATTTGGAGAAAATGTACTTAAATAGATTTTTGTCATTTTTTTTACCATTAAAATATATATAAAATGGTCAATAACTTCACTATAGCATGTTGTAGTGCCATCAAACTCATAACACACATAGATCACCTCATCGTGATCATACTACAACTCTTACTTTAAGAAAATGTACTTAAATAGGTTTTTTTTGTCATTTTTTACCATTAAAATATGTATAAAATGGTCAATAACTTCACTATAGCATGTTGTAGTGCCATCAAACTCATAACACACATAGATCACCTCATCTTGATCATACTACAACTCTTACTTTAAGAAAATGTACTTAAATAGTTTTTCTTGTCATTTTGTACCATTAAAATATGTATAAAATGGTCAATAACTTAACTATAGCATGTTGTAGTGCCAACAAACTCATGGCACACGGAAAGCACCTCATCTTGATCATACTACAACTCTAATTTTTGAGAAAATGTGCTTAAATAGATTTTCTGTCATTTTATTACTCTCAAAATAAGTATAAAATGGTCAATAACTTCACTATAGCATGTTGTAGTGCTAACAAACCCATGGCACACAGAGATCACCTCATCTTGATCATACTAAAACTCTTATTTTTGAGAAAATGTGCTTAAATAGATTTTTTGGCATTTTATTACTCTCAAAATAAGTATAAAATGGTCAATAATTTTACTATAGCATGTTGTAGTGCCATCAAACTCTTAACACACATAGATCACCTCATTTTGATCATACAACTCTTACTTTAAGAAAGTGTACTTAAATAGATTTTTTGTGATTTGTTTTACCATTAAAATAAGTATAAAATGGTCAATAACTTCACTATAGCATGTTGTAGTGCCATCAAACTCATAGCACACATAGAGTACCTCATCTTGAATCTTTTGAATAAACATAACATTGCCTTTATTGATGCAGACATGCTTATACTGATAATAACTCTGTATTACAACCAAATAATATTAAACTTTTCTTTACTGTTTGCAGTGTGTCACAACCTGAGATCGGACACCATTACATGAGCACACAAAAAGTCTTACAGCTTACAATCACAATGAATAATAAAAATCCCAATATTAAAGAAGCCCTTACAGCTGCACACAAAATCCTGTTCACCTGAATACCATTTTCTGTCTTGTTTCTTGCATTATGAGGGAGACTGCATATGGAATTGCCTGCAGGCTCCACGTCACTTCAACTTGCTCACTGACAAAAGAAGAATTTAACTGGAATGACATATTGTTAGGATTTGCTAAATATAGGACCCCAGAATGCAGACTAGAAGGCAGCATGTCGGTAAGTAAAAATTAAATTAACAAAAATTCACTCTAAGAAGAGGCAGGAACAAAACAACGAACGGGCAGGCAGAACAGGCAAAAAACAGACTTGGCAAGGCTGGCAAGACAGGCGTGGCATGACTACAGGACAAGGGCATTATCTGAATAATGTTTCCGCAATGAACAACTGAACAGGAGTGTATATATGGAGAGTAAACCAGGTGGAGCTAGGAGACAGATTAGTTTGGAGCAGGTGAACCGGATAAAGATAATTAACAGATTGAACAGAACGTGGCTGGAGCAAGAACAGAGACTCTTGAATACAAACAAAAACTAAAGCATGCCCAGAACCAAAAACCAAACTTGCCAAAACATGAACAAGACTAAAACATGACCAGAAAAATAATAAACAGAAGCATGATTCAAAAACTGTGAGACAAATATAAGAAAAACCCAGAAACCAAAAACCCGACCAGGGCGGGTGGTGGGGTCCTCGGTAGGAGGGCCAAAAACAAAAACAAAGTTCAGGCGGGCTACCAGGAGGTCGTCCCAAGCAGGCACAGAGTTCAGGCGGGCGACCAGGAGGTCGTCCCGAGCAGGCACAGACTTCAGGCGGGCGACCAGGAGGTTGTCCCGAGCAGGCACAGAGTTCAGGTGGGCGACCAGGAGGTCATCCTAAGCAGGCACAGACTTCAGGCAGGCGACCAGGAGGTCGTCCCGAGCAGGCACAGAGTTCAGGCGGGCGACCAAGAGATTGTTCCAAGGAGGCACAGAGTTCAGGCAGGCGACAGGACCTGCAACACAGAGTTCTGGGCAGTCGACAGCGAAGGCGTGGAGACCTTCGACAAAGACGTGGAGGCCGACAGAAGCGTAGAGACCGTGGCGGCCTGTGACGGGAACATGCAGGTTGGTCAGGAGGCCAACCGAGCAGAGTAGAGGACCCCCCAGAAACTCTGTGGAACTCCGGAGGCGTGGAGCCAGGCGAAGCCTCGGAGGCTGAAGTGGAGCCAGGCGAACCCTCAGAGGCTGAAGCGGAGCCAGGCAAACCCTCGGAGGCTGAAGCAGAGCCTACAGGGTCACCGGAGACAGGAACAGAGTCTGGGGAACCCTTGGTGGCAGAAGCGGCTCCTGGCGAACCCTAGTCTCTGGGTTCAAAGGCCAGAACGAGGACAAACTGTTCCTTGAACCCCTCATGGACAGAGTTTGACGGCGCTTCCTACTCGAACCCCTCATCTCTGGGTTCAGAGGCCAGAACGAGGACAAACTGTTCCTTAAACCCCTGAGGAACAGGGTCCAGCGGCGCTTCCTCCTCAAACCCCTTGTCGCAGGATTCAGAAGCCAGAACGAGGACAAGTTGCTCCTTGAACCCCTGGAAGGCCTGCAGACTAAGAGCATGAGACCCTCAGTGGCGTGAGCAGGAGCTGAGGCGTTGCCCGGACCCTCAGTGGCGTGAGCAGGAGCTGAGGCGTCGCCCGGACCCTCAATGGCGTGAGCAGGAGCTGAGGCGTCGCCTGGACCCTCAGTGACTTGAGCAGAGGCGTCACAGAGACCTTCCGTGACTTGAGCAGAGGCATCGCAGAGACCCTCAGTGACTTGAGCAGAGGCGTCGCAGAGACCCTCAGTGACTTGAGCAGAGGCTGAGGCGTCGCCAAGACCCTCCGAGGCGTGAGCAGAGGCTGAGGCATCGTTGAGACCCTCAGTGACTTCAGCCGGGGCGCCCCTCTTACGCCGTCCTCTGTGGCGTGTGGAGGAGGTTAAGGCGGACTTAGGGTCAGGCTGTGGTGTGTCAGGCTGTAGACCTGGCTGTGGTGTGTTAGGCTGTAGACCTTGCTGTGGTGTGTTAGGCTGTAGACCTGGCTGTGGTGTGTCAGGCTGTAGACCTGGCTGTGGTGTGTCAGGCTGTAGACCTGGCTGTGGTGTGTCAGGCTGTACACCTTGCTGTGGTGTGTCAGGCTGTAGACCAGGCTGTGGTGTGTCAGGCTGTAGACCTGGCTGTGGTGTGTTAGGCTGTAGACCTGGCTGTGGTGTGTCAGGCTGTAGACCTGGCTGTGGTGTGTTAGGCTGTAGACCTGGCTGTGGTGTGTTAGGCTGAGGTCCTGACGTGGGGTGCTCTGCAGCAGCGCTCTGGAGACCTGACGTGGGCTGCTCTGCAGCAGCGCTCCGGAGACCTGCAGCAGCGCTCCGGAGACCTGACGTGGGCTGCTCTGCAGCAGCGCACTGGAGACCTGGCGTGGAAGGAGGTGGACGGCAGTAAAACTGCCTCACTGCAGTCTCATTATTCCTCTCCATCTTTCTGATCCTCTCCATCAGCTCCGGAGAGGAATACATGAGACTAGTCCTCCTAAAACTCTTGATCTGTCGAGCAAAAAACCTTAACCGCTGCTCCAGCTCGTCAGGTGTTGCCTCAGAACACAGAGCTGGAGCGAGCGAAGATGGCATAGGCGGAGCAGCAGCAAGCCTGGGAGACAGTGCTGTGGCAGATGACGATGCGGGCTTACTTCCTGCAGCCCTCACGTCCGCTGACTGGGAAACCACCTCCTCGCCAGCCGACCGGCTGGGAACCCCTGCACGTCGGTGATTTGTGCGGCAGGTGGAAGAAGACGGCTTAGCTGCCGGTACGGAAGCAGGAAGGGAACGTCGGAGCTGAGGCGGAGGGACAAAGCAGCCCTCCCGAACTCTGTGGCACTGGGCCGCCTCACGCTCCACCTGTTCCAGCAGCAATGGAGACGGCAGAACCTCCAAATCCTTCGGCAGATTCCTTATCGCCTCCTCCTTCTGACGTTCAACCCAGCGGTCCAAGGCGTCTGCCTTCAGTTTGTCCGCGAGGCCCAAGTTTGGCGGAAACATTCTGTTAGGATTTGCGAAATATAGGACCCCAGAATGCAGACTAGAAGGTAGCATGTCGGTAAGTAAAAAGTGGGTCACGGGGGAGCTGGTGCCCATCTCCAGCAGTCTATGGGCAAGAGGCAGGGTACACCCTGGACAAGTCACCAGTCCATCACAGGGCAACACACAAACAACCATGCACACACTCATTCATACACCTAAGGGCAATTTAGAGTGACCAATTAACCTAACAGGCATGTCTCTGGACTGTGGGAGGAAGCCAGAGTACCCGGTGAGAACCCACACATGCACAGGGAGAACATGCAAACTCCATGCAGAAAGACACCCGGTCGGGAATTGAACCCAGGACCTTCTTGCTGCAAGGCAACAGTGCTACCAACTGCGCCACCGTGCAGCCACAATGCAAAACGATATGTTTGGCATAAAAGCAACACAGCTATAGTGAAGTTATTGATCATTTTATACTTATTTTAATGGTAAATAAATGTCAAAAAATCTATTTAAGCACATTTTCTCCAACTAAGAGTTGTAGTATGATCAAGTTGAGGTGCTCTCTGTGTGCCATGAGTTTATTGGGACTACAACATGTTATAGTGAAGTCATTGACCATTTTATGCATATTTTACTGAATATTTGGCTATTTAGGCTATAGTCTTTGGGAAATTCAATTTTTTCAAGTATTAATTTCCAATCCAAGAAATGTAGTATGAAATACGTGAGATCACTTGACAATGATTTTAATGACAATACACCTCTCCTTGGCGACTTTATTGAATATCTCTCCATCATATTTTTCTGGTGTTGCAATTTGCAGACGGTCCCTGCGCATTTGAGGAGCAGCGAGCTCTGCATAGAGCAGTGTTGCCAGATGTACGATAATTTTGCTCTCTGTACGATGTACGATCAATATTCCTAAAAAAGGCCAAATGTACGATAATTTGACCATTCCGTAAATGTGTGGTTTTAATCAGTTGTCATCAGCCTATCGCCAAAGTCTGTCAGAGTTTTTTTGTGAACCCTGAAGGCATCTGTGTCCAGATTCGGAAACTGATGCTGGAAATTCCAGCCAATCGTGCTTTTCTAAATGTGACCTACGCGTGACGTGTATGCGTTAGCCTCAGAACAATGGCCTTGATTGGCTGAATAGTCCACTGCGCCCGCCCATGATTGAGGAAAAGAAGAATAAGAAGAAGAAGCAGAGCCCGGCACTGTAGGGCTGCAGCTGTTGATAAATCCATTCTGTACTGACGCCACAAAGCTGCGAGTTCCTGTTAGACGCTATTCAACACATCAACAGACTTGTTATTTTGGTTATGACGAGTGTACGATAATCTCCCTCAAAATACGATAATTTTATGTCTCTAGTACGATAATCCTACATTTCTCACCTGGTAACACTGGCATAGAGGCCAATGCACGTCTCCAGCGCGGTGTTAGGCTCGTTTTGAGGAAAATACGATTGTAGCTCACTGTCTGCCTTGCTGTGGTTGCAGAGAGGTGTTGGTTTTCTAGAGGCAATGTTCCGCTGATGAGTTATTGATCCGGAAAAGCCGAATCTGTGAATATCTTTCTAACTTTGCCGAAGTTGAGAGTGGTTGTACTCTCAAAAAAGCGGACAGACAATGATTGTTCACTTTTGGCCGACAACAACACCCTGTAAAAAGCGAAAATCAAAATGTGGTAAATTTATATTTATTGTTAAGTTGGTTTTCTCTATGCCGCTTGCACACACCTGTACACGCAGTCACACTGAATGGCGGTGCATGTAGACCAGCTCCTAAATACAGTGGTACCCAGGTGCTTTGATTGACCTGTCACCTGGACCTCTGGCGCTGAAGCTGTTTTCAGAACAGCCCCAAATCTCATGAAAGAAGACATTTAGGAGTTTGTCTGTTCAAAAGATGGATTAAGCCCCAAAATGACAGACTTCACATTTTTATTAAAAATGTAGAATATAAACTATCTATGTGTGTAACCTGTGTGCAGATATTGGGGAGTCAAGCTTAGGGAGTGAAGCATAGAAAATGCAAAGTCATAAATTGGTGAACGACAGGGGATTACCGGAGGGGGTGAAAGAAGATGGAGGTCATAAATTGGTGAATGACAAGGGAGAAAGGGCAGAGAGAGGGCAAGGTCGTAAATAGATGGAGGATTGGGGTGAAGCAGAAAGAGGATGGGTTTGCCAGAAGGAAATAACCAGAAGCACTCCTTATTTGGACCTAAGGAACGGTTATATTGTTGCTGGGAGACACCCACAGACAGAATGATTGTGTATGTGTACTGTATAGCAGCGAGGGGTATATAAAGGTATTGTGGCGCACCTCCAAAGGAGACAACACACAGACGTTTTCAGGTACCTGTGTAAGTGTGGTGTCTCCTCTCTGAATTCAGATTGGTTTTAATAAACTTGTGGAAACGTACAACTGATCTCTGACTGAGGATTGTCCTTTGGGGTGCCAAATAAAAAGAGTCAATGAGAGGTGAAGAGTAATGTAAGAGTTAACTGACAGCCAGTAAAGTTTTCCTACCTCGACAGTTGGTGCCGTGACCCGGTTTTGGCACTAACTAAAGGATAATTAATTGACTACGAGGCGGACGTTGTTCTACAACACCACAGGGTCGACCCAAAACAAAAGGTAAGGAGATCTATATTTATTCTCCTTTTGCCTGCTAATAGTGTAGGTGGTGTTGTGGAATAGATATCTGTTTTCTCTTAAATTTACAGTCTTGATCAGTTTTGGGTAAAATATTTGTTGGTTGAAATAATGTATTACGGTAAAGAAATGATATATTGCGTAAAAATATTTGTTGATTGACACAAGATAAATTTTAGCCGAGATACTTGAATGTTGAGGCTGTAACATACAATTCACCGAAGATACTTAAATGGTGATGGTGTTGAAGTAAATAAGTTCCGGATTTGGCAATCCAAACTCAGTCCTGACGAGGACTGGGGTATTTAGGCTGGGGTTAGTAAGAGCCTCCCCGAGGGATTAAGGACGCCTCAAAGTGGCCAGGGATAGGACCCCGAGACCCTGAATTGGCAGGTGAGGGAAGACAGTTGAGATACTTAAATGGTGAAACTGTAGTGACAAGATTAAGTAAAAGGAATTCCTGGGAGTCAACGGAGGGTTGATTCCTAGGTGTCAAACTGGGTTTGGCATCACAGCGGTTGGACCAGGAGAGATTGAAAAAGTCCCGCTGAGTTGAAGGGTTAAAGGCCCTCCGCATGCGCAAGCTATATATCCTGTTGTGTTCTCATATTTGTTTAACTGGATTTACTATGCATATGAGTGAGGAGAGAATACAAATGAGTGGCTGCGAATGGCTGCACTTGAGTGTGAGTGACTGTAGAAGTGGTGATTATATTACAAACTGTATTGCCATAGCGTGAAGAAGAAAGAAAAAAAAAAGACAAGTTGTTCAACATGGCAGGAGAGATTAATTGTCAAAGGAGGAGTAGGAATGCATGACAGGGAACCGTTAGGTAGATGGTTGAACCGAGAATATAAGAGGTATCTGAAGGATAAAGAAAGTTGGTTGATTAAAGCTGATGAGAAAGGGCGACTTGGTGGTATAAAGTGTAAAGTTGAAGCAAAAGAGCTGAAGTAGGGCCTAAGAGAGACAGAAGCACAAGAAACGCTTAGACTTTTGAGAGGGGTTACTCTATTGGAATCAAAAGTGCATGATTTATATGAGAAAGCTTCTCAACAGATGACAGAAAAACAGTTTAAAGATTCTGGAAGAACACACACCATGACGACTCGTAGCCAGAGCGGTCCATCCAGATTTCAATGTCCGTTGTTGACCTCATCAGTTGGAATGACAAAATATGTCCCTTTTTCATTGGGAGATGTACAGGCATTATTGGATAAGTTGCTACCTATTGCAGGATGCAGACGTGTCTGGTTACAAGAGTTAGATACATTGACTAAAGGCATGACACTGGCCTTGGGTGACTTTAGAGCAATTTTGGGACGATCTGTGCGTCCCTCGGTGGCTAGGGAGATAGAACAGAATGCTGATTGCAGTAAGGATCCTGATGACACACCCCTGACACGTGTAATGACGGCCCTAGGGAAGGCCATAAGAAATCAGTATCCGCCCCCGTTGCAGTCCCTCAATTCGATTGGGACCCTAATCAGCATCCTAAAGAGCACATTAGTGCTGCAGTGGACACGAGGATGAGACACACAGGAGTTAATCCTAAGGGTGACGGGACAGGAATGGGACAGCTGTTTAAAAAGCCATATTAAAAGGGGTTCCTGTTGACATGTGTCAAAAGATGAAAAATAATCCTGATTTGCAGGGAACAGACTTCACAAAGTGGGAAAAACATTTAATTCACCATTTACATACAGCTCAGGAGGCAGAGAAAAAGAAAAGAGGAGAAAGAGCATTTACAGAATCAGCTCCTTAAATTACAGCTGCAAGAGGAATGTTAGCTGCAGCTCAACCTGTTCCTCCAGCAGCACACACCCCTATGTCTATGTTACCACCTGTAACTGATCAGTGGCAAGGAGGGGGGTTACCCCCTCCTCCACCCTATCTATTTTTATAATTACAGGTACAGTGGCCCCGGTCGTGGAGGCGGAAGGCATGTTGGTGGTCAGCTGGTCATAGTGGATGGTGTGGAGCACCCAGAGGAAGGGGTGAAGCCAGCATGGCACTGGGAGATGTGTGCTACAACTGCGGTCAGTCTGGACATTGGGCACCTGCCCCACCTGGGGGTAACAGCAGGGAGGAACGGTCCCTCCTAATGCAGGTATGGCACCTCTACTACCCCAGCAGGGCCAGTATCCACACATGGGTGGACACCCGTCTTACAGCCCATACTGACGCCCCTGAGGAGGACCAAGGCAGCGTGGGCACAGCAGCCCATGTTGCCTGCAAAGGTGGGAGAGAATTGTCTGAATCTTTTAGTGGACACTGGAGCTACTTATTCCACCATAACACAGCAACCTCCTAAACCACTGCTCTCTACCAAGACTGTTTCTGTGATGGGCTTCTCAGGGACTGCACAAATTCTGCCTGTGACTGTACCACTTCCTGTTCAGATTGGGACTCAGAGAGTAACTCACCCTTTTGTGTGTTCACCCAGCACACCTGTTAATTTGCTGGGCAGAGACTTATTAGTGAAGCTGGGAGCATCAGTGCTGTGTGGTACTGATGGGTTAACGGTAACTTTTCCAGATGATTCCTTTTTGGCATGTGGACAAATGCTTCAGCATGGAGAATATTTTTTACAGCCAGTTGCAGAGGAATATGCTGACATCTACTGGGGACTGCTGACCGCACCTTCTTCTCCAAGCAGCATCTTCTCTGTGTATCAGCTGTGGAAACCCTGGATTCAAAGTCTCTGCCCCTACACCTCTCCGCCTGACCCGCCCCATGTCACTCTGTTTTCCGACCGTTGTCACACTGAATGATACCAGGATTTGTTTAATGAAACAGTAGAAGGTAGGACATGGTTTATTTCATTCAAAAATATTTATGTGGCTCCTGAGGGTGTGGCTGCAACAGTTGATTTAACACCTGACCAAGCAGAATGGTATTTAATGTCAGATGAAGCTGTTCCTCATGTTTCTCTTTCTTTGCATCCTGAGCATCAAGCTAAGGAATTGGGAGGAGTGGTAAAGCGCTCTCTGGCAGCTGGGGACAGGCAGGACACCTCAGTCACCAACTTAAGGTATTCTAACACAGACACATACTGTATAAATGTACAGCTACTGATGAAGTTCTGTTGTAGCATGAGATGCACATACATCATCCTGGAAGAGAAAAAACAGATCATTCCAAAGCTGCAGCTCTTTTGCAGAGCCTATCTTATCAGTTATGGGCTGAAGGGCCCACAGATGTAGGATTAACCCCCTGCACCCCAGTTTCTTTTCAGGTTGCATCTCCCTCGCTTATTTGGGTTCCACAGTATCCGCCCAAAAAATAAGCTCAGGAAGGCATCAGAGACACCATTGAAGGCCTGAAGGCAGCAGGTGTGTTAGAAAACTCAGCCTCAGCATGGAACACACCATCCTTCCTGTAGAGAAAAAAGGTACTGGAAAATACCGCATGGCACATGATTTAAGAGCAATAAATTCAGTTCTGGTGACTCCTACTGTTCCTGTCCCAAATCCCTATGTTGCTCTCTACAACCTTGAACCTTCACATCAGTGGTACACATGTATTGATCTAGCTAATGCCTTTTCTGCTTGCCATTAGCAGAAGAGTGCAGAGACATTTTTTCTTTCACCTATTGTGGGGAGCAGCTGCGCTACACCTGTCTGCCACAAGGGTTCGCCCTTTCCCCAGGTATATTTAACCAGATTTTGAAAGATGTGTTACAGACTTGCCCCCTACCACAGAATGTGACTCTAATTCAGTACGTGGATGACGTACTACTGGCAGCATCCACAGCGGAGCTCTGTTTGCAATCTACAGAACTCATGCTGAGACATCTGCATAAACATGGATTCAAGGTCAGTAGAAATAAACTACAAATAGCAAGGAAGCAAGTTTCCTTCCTGGGCGGAGTTATTACCGCAGGAAACACGAGCATGTCAGGTTCACATAAGCAACGTATTTTAACACACCCTAAACCTCTTAGGTTGAAAGACATGCTGTCATTTTTGGGCCTTACAGGCTACAGCAGGAACTACATCCCAGGTAACACCGATCTCACACAGCCCCTCAGAGACGTAGTCAGAGAACAGGGCATGCGCAATCTCAATAATGTCCTTAATTGGACACAGGAAGCGGAGGAAGCCTTTATTGTGTTAAAGCAGTTTCTCTCCAACGCGGCAGAACTTACGCTCCCAGACTACACCACACCATTTTATTTGGATGTTTCTGTAACAAAACTGGCAGTAAATTGAGTTTTGTTTCAGAAAAAAGGGGGAGAGAGGAATTGTTGAGAATTAAAATAATGTAATTTCATGTTATTAGTTTAGTTTGCATGTGAGAACATTAAACTGAGATTTAACATGAGTGAGCCTTGGGGAGAGATCACAGCAGGGGTCAGGGTGGCACAAGGGTGAAACAGAGGTTAGGTTCTCGGCAGCTGCAAGCCGTAAAAGCTGGCTGTAGGGACAATAAAGCAATAAATGTCAACTTTTGGCCGTGGTATAGATGCCACAAGGAAGCTTGGCTGATTTACAACACCTGATGGAAAAAGGGAAGGCACAGTCAGTAAGCTTTGAAGTCCACAGTATAAAGATGTACTGAAAACTTGTAATGACAGAGACATCTGGGTAAAGACAGCCATGCTTTGCTGAAAATCCATCTCTCTCTGTAAGGGCCCTTATACAGGTCCTTCTCAAAATATTAGCATATTGTGATAAAGTTCATTATTTTCCATAATGTCATGATGAAAATTTAACATTCATATATTTTAGATTCATTGCACACTAACTGAAATATTTCAGGTATTTTATTGTCTTAATACGGATGATTTTGACATACAGCTCATGAAAACCCAAAATTCCTATCTCACAAAATTAGCATATTTCATCCGACCAATAAAAGAAAAGTGTTTCTAATACAAAAAACGTCAACTTTCAAATAATCATGTACAGTTATGCACTCAATACTTGGTCGGGAATCCTTTTGCAGAAATGACTGCTTCAATGCGGCGTGGCATGGAGGCAATCAGCCTGTGGCACTGCTGAGGTCTTATGGAGGCCCAGGATGCTTCGATAGCGGCCTTTAGCTCATCCAGAGTGTTGGGTCTTGAGTCTCTCAACGTTCTCTTCACAATATCCCACAGATTCTCTATGGGGTTCAGGTCAGGAGAGTTGGCAGGCCAATTGAGCACAGTGATACCATGGTCAGTAAACCATTTACCAGTGGTTTTGGCACTGTGAGCAGGTGCCAGGTTGTGCTGAAAAATGAAATCTTCATCTCCATAAAGCTTTTCAGCAGATGGAAGCATGAAGTGCTCCAAAATCTCCTGATAGCTAGCTGCATTGACCCTGCCCTTGATAAAACACAGTGGACCAACACCAGCAGCTGACACGGCACCCCAGATCATCATTGACTGTGGGTACTTGACACTGGACTTCTGGCATTTTGGCATTTCCTTCTCCCCAGTCTTCCTCTAGACTCTGGCACCTTGATTTCCAAATGACATGCAGAATTTGCTTTCATCCGAAAAAAGTACTTTGGACCACTGAGCAACAGTCCAGTGCTGCTTCTCTGTAGCCCAGGTCAGGCGCTTCTGCTGCTGTTTCTGGTTCAAAAGTGGCTTGACCTGGGGAATGCGGCACCTGTAGCCCATTTCCTGCACACGCCTGTGCACGGTGGCTCTGGATGTTTCTACTCCACACTCAGTCCACTGCTTCCACAGGTCACCCAAGGTCTGGAATCGGCCCTTCTCCACAATCTTCCTCAGGGTCCGGTCACCTCTTCTCGTTGTGCAGCGTTTTCTGCCACAGTTTTTCCTTCCCACAGACTTCCCACTGAGGTGCCTTGATACAGCACTCTGGGAACAGCCTATTCATTCAGAAATTTCTTTCTGTGTCTTACCCTCTTGCTTGAGGGTGTCAATAGTGGCCTTCTGGACAGCAGTCAGGTCGGCAGTCTTACCCATGATTGGGGTTTTGAGTGATGAACCAGGCTGGGAGTTTTAAAGGCCTCAGGAATCTTTTGCAGGTGTTTAGAGTTAACTCGTTGATTCAGATGATTAGGTTCATAGCTCGTTTAGAGACCCTTTTAATGATATGCTAATTTTGTGAGATAGGAATTTTGGGTTTTCATGAGCTGTATGCCAAAATCATCCGTATTAAGACAATAAAAGACCTGAAATATTTCAGTTAGTGTGCAATGAATCTAAAATATATGAATGTTAAATTTTCATCATGACATTATAGAAAATAATGAACTTTATCACAATATGCTAATATTTTGAGAAGGACCTGTATAACTTCACTCTCCTTTTGTAAATTCTCTCTTTTATATGTAATTTTCCTTCAATATGGTATTTTGTATAATCATTTTGCATTAGAAATCATTGGATTTATTATCTTCCAAATTAAACTTGTGTTAATCTTAATTTCCTGCTCTTCATCTGTTCTTTCTCACGACATCCGGACTGGGAGAGGTTGAGGCCACAAGAATATCAGTGATAGCATTATTTTACCTCAACAATTTATGCTGATGTACATTTCAGTAATGATTGATAACATGGAAAAACGCCACCCACAATACACACAACATGCAGCAGGGTTGGCAAAATTAATTCAAAAAACAGCTCACTTAGTGATGGGACACCCTCTGAGTGTTTTAACAACTCACATTGTGGTGGCATATGTGAACTCTCAAAGTCTCACCATGACAGCTCTGAGACAACACAGGCTCAGCAAAAATCTTGGAGGCACCAACAGAACCTACACTCACGAGGGAATCAACATGGCGGATGGAATAACACAGGAGGAACCACATCAATGTGAAGAGCCGGTTAGCAGGACAGAAAAGATAAGACCAGATTTAGAAGCCAGCCCCCTTGAGGGACCTCAGGTGAGACAGCTGTTCACAGATGGTTGTTGTTTTAGGCATGATGCAGAAGGACTTAAGGCAGCATACGCAGTGGTGGAAGACACAGGGACAGATTTGATCACAGTACAGGCAGAGGAACTGACAGATGCACAATCAGCGCAGAAAGCAGAAGTTTTGGCAGTAATAGCTGCTCTGGAACTAGGAGCAGTACATGTAGAACTTAAACAGTGGCTGAGGACAGGATTCAGAACTGCAGGACAGAAACCCATTAAACATGAACAGGAAATGAGAAAGTTGGCTGAAGCTTTGTTGCTCCCTCAAGAAGTAGCCATCATTAAATGCAGAGGACATGACAGCAGTAACACCAGAGTAGTACAAGCTAATCAGGCAGCTGACCAAGCTGCTAAACAGTGTGCAGGATATCAGCCCAGGCACATAATGCTGTGTTCAGAAGCAGGGTGGACACCAGAACCCACCCTGGAAGAAGTACTGAAATTACAAAAGAGGGCCTCTCCTGAGGAAAAATCAGTTTGGAAGGCCCGAGGGGGTTCAGAGAATCAGAGACCAGGGTCGGAACCACCACCTCGGAAGCCGAGTGGGTCCTCCTGAAAGTCATCAAAAGAAAGTGGTCAGAGCCAAGGTGGACCGGTCCATTTCAGGTCACAGAGAGGACAACCCATGCAGTCAGACTGAAGGGCAAAGGTGATACTTGGTATCATTGGAGCCAGTGTGCAGGAGCGGAACCACCTCAACGATCCCTTTCTCAGATCCAGGAAGATCTGAGCGAAAACACAGGAAAAGACAATCTCACTTCACTCACCCAAGAAGGGGCAGAATAATCCCCTGGTGAAAGAAATTAGCCCAGGGTCAGTCTGCCCTGAGAGCTGAAGACAGAACAAGAACAGCAGAAGAAGAGGCGGAAGTGATTGAGTTTCTCTCTCACTGGGAGAGGTGGAGCTTCCCTCTCACTCCAGAAGACACCGATTGGCGAACATTTTATATTTTGCACTATATTTAGATTTTTCTGTATCTTTTTCAGGTTATGTTTGGACACTGGAAGGGTTTGATAATGTATTTGATGATTTCTGTTGCAGTATTTGTAGCAATAATGGTGACCTGTGGATGTTGTTGTGTGCCATGCATTCGTTCTCTGATGGTGCGCCTCATCACCTCTGCAATTGAGCAGAGAGATCCAAAGATAACGATGCCACCGTTGCAAATTGACTATAACCAGGATGAGGACTCAGTGTGAATTCATGGATGTGGATGCACGTTTTCTTAATGATTTTCTTGTTTTACAGGGGGTACAGTAATATTTTTACTTATTTCTACTTATTCTTAGAAGGACATTTTAGATTGTGAACTGTTTTATGAGAGTTCAAAAGGTGGATTGTAGAATATAAACTATCTATGTGTGTAACCTGTGTGCAGATATTGGGGAGTCAAGCTTAGGGAGTGAAGCATAGAAAATGCAAGGTCATAAATTGGTGAATGACAAGGGAGAAAGGGCAGAGAGAGGGCAAGGTCGTAAATAGATGGAGGATGGGGGTGAAGCAGAAAGAGGATGAGTTTGCCAGAAGGAAATAACCAGAAGCACTCCTTATTTGGACCTAAGGAACGGTTATATTGTTGCTGGGAGACACCCACAGACAGAATGATTGTGTATGTGTACTGCATAGCAGCGAGGGGTATATAAAGGTATTGTGGCGCACCTCCAAAGGAGACAACACACAGACGTTTTCAGGTACCCGTGTAAGTGTGGTGTCTCCTCTCTGAATTCAGATTGGTTTTAATAAACTTGTGGAAACGTACAACTGATTTCTGACTGAGGATTGTCCTTTGGGGTCGCCAAATAAAAAGAGTCGATGAGAGGTGAAGAGTAATGTAAGAGTTAACTGACGGCCAGTAAAGTTTTCCTACCTCGACAAAAACAATGAGATTTGTTTCTGTTGCGTTCCATTTAATCACTGCCTGCTTCACCTAAGCTGACAATGAATCTAAAGGAAAAGAAGACAAAAAGTGGTTTGCGCACACGCTGCACCGCGACTTCGCATCTGTGAGCACAGGCTCAGGCGGACTGAAAATGTGCTGTTTGGTCCAGGAGTGTCGGCCTGCCTCATTAATCACCCGAATGGTTACACTGAGTACATCAGACAGGGCTACAATAGGGAAGACAGCTAATTTCAGAGCAGCCGCGGAACCAACCAGAGTGAGAGCCTGGTAGGTGTGTTCGCCCAGGAACAAGTGGAAGCAGAGCGGCTTAACCTAAACTGAAGTTAGCGTTAAACCTGATAGCTAGCTCAGAATGGGCTAATTGTAAGCTAGCCCTAATCACTTATTCACCCTGCCAGACACGAGGTGGAGGTTCACCAATGAGCATCATCAGGGTCATGATGAGGGACTTTCACCTGAGCTTCAGGTGAAGTTCAATGACCGGGCTATGATAGAAAACAGTAGGAATCCTTTCTGTGAGCTCCTAGCTGGATATACATCATGATGTGAAAAATATCTGATCTTTCGTCAAAAGGTTTATTAAAGGAGGAACATATTTTATTGAAATGTTGGGATAGCTCAGCATAATTAAAATAAATACAGTAAATGTGTTATTAGTGGGTTACCATTCCATTAAAATAAAAAATAAAAATCACTTTTATTGCAGATTTCTTTTTAGAAATGTGAGAAATTATGAAAATGGAGCCTCAGATGTGGGAGAGAGAGTGAGAGAGTAAAATTAAAAAAAGTCATTTACATAGATGAGAAAAGAAGCACATTTCTTTGAGTAAACATAGTTTCTCTGAGTTGAAGAACAACTTTACTCGGATGGGCTGAACAGAAAATGTTTTCTAAATATCACAAAATGTGTCATTATCTGCTTCAGTCAAATGTTTTTTAATCAGTTGTAAACTGTTAATCTTCATTTTACCACTTAAACTACTAACAAAAAAATAAAACAAAGTCAAATTATTGTGAGGTTTTTGAAAGACCACAATGCAGCATTCATGAATATGAAGGTGCTCTAAAAATGTTAAATATTTGATTCTGTGTTAGAAAAAAGATGAAGTAAAAGTAAGCTTTTTATTAATTGCTGAACTGATGTGGAACAGAAAAACTGCAGAGTAAATACAAAGAAAACAGGAAAGTTAGGTAAATCACAGAAAAAGCATTAGAATGAATTTCTAAAACAGGAACGCAAAATTAGCCTGGCTCATTTTACAAAAGTAAATGATTCAATAAAAACAACTAGGCAGAGGACTTAACCGCCCCAATGCTAGATCCAAAGTTACGCCCTTGAATCTTGCAAACCCTTTCGAGATCAAACGTGAGTTAGGAGTAATTCCCTTTTGTGGTCTGTCACGTCGCTTTCTGATTGGCTATCTGTCACATTCGACAGGGTGTGTGCTTGTTTGTCCTTGGGAACACTTCAGAATGGTAGGATATCAGCCAAGACAATCCAACATATTGAATAATCCCAATTTCTCGAAGTCCTGATGCCCTTCTGAGCAGACTGCATCACTCTTAACACACCACACATGGCAGAAATATCTCATAAGATTATTTTAATACATTTGCGATTTGCTGTCAAGTATATGCTAAATGTAGTATATGTTGTATATGTTTCTGTCAAAAATCTGTCACACAGCTGCAGCTCATCCAAAATGCTGTTGCCAGAGTCCTGATCAACGCCAGGAAAATCGATCATACCACACAAGTTCTGAAATTACTGTGCCTAGCACCCTGTTCTGTTTCTAAAGTAATAGATGTTAAATTTCTGTGATTAGTCTATAAAGTATCAAATTCTAGAATTCTAGATTCTAGATTCTGATTCTTTTTGGGAATTCAAATTCCTCTTGTGGTGGATAAAAATAGATTTTTTTGACAGATATCCTCTCCTTTCTCGGATCCTGTGCATCTGGAAGGATTTTTGCTGATACTTCTTTGCTTTGGACATATGTTATATGGCAACGGGGTTGTTTTTTACCTGGCCAGAGTATGCACTATTATGTGTTTCACTGAGTCATGGCTGCACGATCATATCCCCGACTCCATTGTCTCTCTGCCTGGCATTCTGACCATTCGAGCAGACAGAGATTTAAAGAGGAGCGGCAAACGGAAAGGAGGTGGACTGGCAGTACTTGTGAACAACAGATGGTGTAATCCAGGACATGTTACTGTGAAATGTCATCTCTGCAGTCCAGATATTGAACTGTTAGCAGTAAGTTTTCGTCTATATTATTTACCCAGGGAGTTCACCATGTTAATTTGGCAACAGTATATGTTCCACCTGTAGTTGTTGCCGACAACACCCCAATGCGTTTGTGGCAATATCTGGTGATTTTAACCATGCTTCACTCTCTGCTACACTTACAGCATTTCAACAGTTTGTCAGCAGCTCTTCCCGAGAAAACAAAACATTGGATTTGTTTTATGCCAACGTGAAGGACTCAGACAATTCAATTCAAAAATGTTTTATTAATCCCAGAGGGAAATTAAATATTGTTGTAGCTCATATTATGCAGGATTCTTCAAATAGCCGGTCTGTCTTACAGCAGATCTGAAGAAACCTTTGACTGAAGATACTCTGTTATTGTACAACAGACTCATAAAGAGGATGCTCAGGGTCCTCCTTAATATTCTTTGTTTAATGAAGCCCCTGGCTCTGATGTTGCTACCCCAGCAGATGAAGGCATCTGCTGGGGTCTGTTGTGGCATCTCCACAACAGACTTATAGAAGATATGCAGCATCTTGCTGCAAACACTGAAGGACCTAAGCTTCCTCAAGAAGTACAGTCTGATCTGTCTCTTCTTGTAAGCTTCACAGTTGCATCTCCACTCCAGTCTGTTGTCCAGGTGAACACCGAGGTATTTACAGGTCCTTCTCAAAATATTAGCATATTGTGATAAAGTTAATTATTTTCCATAATGTAATGATGAAAATTTAACATTCATATATTTTAGATTCATTGCACACTAACTGAAATATTTCAGGTCTTTTATTGTCTTAATACGGATGATTTTGGCATACAGCTCATGAAAACCCAAAATTCCTATCTCACAAAATTAGCATATTTCATCCGACCAATAAAAGAAAAGTGTTTTTAATACAAAAAACATCAACCTTCAAATAATTATGTACAGACTTCTGGCATTTTGACATTTCCTTCAGCAGTCAGGTCGGCAGTCTTACCCATGATTGGGGTTTTGAGTGATGAACCAGGCTGGGAGTTTTAAAGGCATCTTTTGCAGGTGTTTAGAGTTAACTCGTTGATTCAGATGATTAGGCTCATAGCTCGTTTAGAGACCCTTTTAATGATATGCTAATTTTGTGAGATAGGAATTTTGGGTTTTCATGAGCTGTATGCCAAAATCATCCGTATTAAGACAATAAAAGACCTGAAATATTTCAGTTAGTGTGCAATGAATCTAAAATATATGAATGTTAAATTTTCATCATGACATTATGGAAAATAATGAACTTTATCACAATATGCTAATATTTTGAGAAGGACCTGTATAGTCCTCCACTACCTCCACTTTTTTTTCCATGATGGAAATAGTGTTTGACCTATTCCTGTTTCTCTTAAAATCTACAATCATCTCCTTTGTTTTAGTCACGTTCAAGATGAGATGATGGTTTCCACACCATGCCACAAAGTGGTCCACCAGCTCCCTGCAGTCAGCTTCTTGTCCATCTCTGATCCACGCCACGACTGCAGAATCATCTGAGTATTTCTGCAGATGACAGGAGTATGTCTTCTACTGGTAGTCTGAAGTGCACAGAGTGAAAAGGAATGGTGAGAGTACAGTCCTCTGTGGTGCTCCTGTTCTGCTGACTACCTAGTTAGACACACAACCCTTCAGTCTCACAAACTTTGGTCTGTTTTTCAGGTAGTCTTTGATTCAGGAGATTGTTGAGGCCTCCACCTGAGTCTTCTGGAGATTCTGACCAAGCAAATCAGGTTGAATTGTGTTAAATGCACTGGAGAATTTAAAGAACATGAAGCTGCTGGCTTTGTCCAGATGACAGTGGGTTTGTTGAAGCAGGTGTTTGATGGCATCTTCAAGTCCAACTCCACAGTGATAAGCAAACTGAAGGGGGTCCTGAAAGTTTATTGTTTGCTTATTTAGGTGGGCCAACAGAAGTCTCTCTAGGACCTTCATGGTGTGGGATTTTAGGGCAACAGGTTAATAGTCATTGAGGCTGACGCGTGAGTTTTCTTTGGTACCGGAACAAGACAGGAGATCTTCAACAACATTGGAACTTTCTTGGCCAGGCTAAGGTTGAAGAGGTGCTGTAGAATCCCACAGAGCTCCTCTGCACAGCCCTTCAGGACTCTAGGGCTGACATGATCTGGACCTGCAGCCTTATTACATCTCTAAAGCAAGACCTCCACTAGGCAAATCAGATCACAGTCTTGCTCGAAATATAAACCCTTTGTTCAGAGGCAAACCGTAATAAAGAGGATTGTGAGAAGATGGTCACAGGAAGCTGAAGAAGCCCTGCGAGGTTGCTCTGAGGCTACAGACTGGGACGCACTGTGCCAGCCACATGGAGAGGACATCAATGCCATTTCTGAGTGTCACAGACTGTATAAACATCTGTGTGGATACCACCATCCCCACCAGAACGGGGATGCTTCTTCAATAACAGACCTGCTTAGAAAAAAGAAAAAAAGATCCTTCAGAGAGGGAGACAGGGAATTATTGTGGAGTATACAGAAGCAACTTAAAGTCAAGATAAGAAACAGCAAGGAGGTGTACAAGAGGAAGGTGGAGAGCAAGCTCCAGCAGAACAGTATCAGAGATGTGTGGTCAGGGATGAAGACGATCACCAGCTTCAAGCAGAAGGAAGATCATTGGATGGATGTCTGCACAGAGCCAATAAAATAAACACATTATTCAATAGGTTCAGTTCAGAAACAGCTCAGTATCCTCCTCACCCGCTCACAGCCAAACAGATATCCCATCCTCCTTTGACCCACAACATTCCTGTAACACCTCAAATGTTTTATTTTCTACCTCAGCCTAGGAGAAGGTTCCAGTGTTTTGGAAGACCTCCCGTCTTCCCGTTTCAGCACCAAAGCAAACTCACCAATCAGTCTTTAATGACTATAGACCTATTGCCCTGACATGCCATACCATAAAGGTCCTAAAGAGTCTCCTGTTGGACTACCTGAATAAGCAAACAATGAACCATCAGGACCCCCTTCAGTTTGCTTATCGCTGTGGAGTTGGAGTTGAAGATGCCATCATACACCTGCTTCAACAAACTGTCACACTGTCACTGTCATCTGGACAAAGCCTGCAGCACTATGAGGATCATGTTCTTTGATTTCTCCATTGCATTTAACACAATTCAACCTGATTTGCTTTGCCAGAAACACCAGAAGACTCAGGTGGAGGCCTGAACAATCTCCTGGATCAAAGACTACCTGACGAACAGACCACAGTTTGTGAGACTGAAGGGTTGTGCGTCTAACCAGGTAATCAGCAGAACAGGAGCACCACAAGGGACTGTACTCTCACCATTCCTTTTCACTCTGTGCACTTCAGACTACCAGCACAAGACAGACTCTTGTCACCTGCAGAAATACTCGGATGACTCTGCAGTTGTGGGGTGGTTCAGAGATGGACAAGAAGCTGAGTACAGGAATGTGGTGGACCACTCTGTGGCATGGTGTGGAAACAATCATCTTTTCTTGAACGTGACTTAAAAAAAAAGGAGATGAATAGGTCAAACACTATTTCTATCATGGGAGAAAAAGTGGAAGTGGTGGAGGAGTATAAATACCTCGGTGTTCACCTGGAGATGCAACTGCGAAGCCGTCTACAAGAAGGGACAGAGCAGATTTTACTTCCTGCGAAAGCCTTAGTCCTTCAGTGTTTCCAGGCAGATGCTGCATATCTTCTATATGTCTGTTGTGAAGAGTGTGATCTCTTCTGCCATCATCTGCTGTGGCAGATGAGCCAGGGACTTGAAAAAGCTCAACAAGCTGATAAAGAAGGCTGGCTCTGTTCTGGGAACTCCTCTGGAAACTCTGGAGATCATTGTGCAAACACGGATTCTTCATAAAATTAAGAACATTAAGGAGAACCCTGAGCATCCTCTTCATGAGACTGTCCTACAACAACAGTGTCTACAGTCAGAGGCTTCTTCAGATCTGCTGTAAGACAGACCGCTACAGGAGATCCTGCCTGCCCGCAGCTATCAGCATCTACAACAGCTCTTTGAGGAAACCTGCAAAATATTAGCTACAATAACATTTAATTTCCTTTCGGGATCAATAAAGTATTTTATTATTGAATTGTGCAGAAATACGTTTCTGAGTTGCTTGTATAGTAAGAGACATACTGTATGAACCCCTCAGGTCACCGGAGAATGGCTTACCCAGCCGTTGTTTGCATTTAGCATTTAGTTTATATGGTTCTCAGCTCTGGAACAAACTGCCTGAATACTTTAGAGGTGCTTAAACGGTTGGCTCCTTAGGGTAGGACTGAGGACTGAAAACATTTTGTTAACTGCCGTTTTCAAAACATCTGATTTTTTCACCCATTGAGTGATGAGTGATTGAAATGTGAGATTAAAGATTTGATTTAGATTTATATTTCAAATAAAATTTCAGTTTAAATCTTAAGGTTTGTTTTTAAGGAAAAACAGTTTTTTGCCTTTCATTTGATGTCCTGGGACTTATGTAAATGTCAAATATTTTTCATCTGCAGCTGTTTATATCACAGTAGTTCGCCTATGAAAAGAAGAAAAAAAAACTGAAGTACAAAGAACGAAGGTATGTCGGATAATATAAGAACTGGCCACTATATAAATGCCTGCTCATTGAAATGTTGGAACATGGGTATCTTGTTTCTGACAGGGTCGGATTTTGGATATTGGGTTTAAGATGGTGGAAGGTGAGCTGCTGTGATGCTGAATCAAACTGTAAGGTTTGGTGACTATTTAAAAATCCAGCAACACTTATGTGTCATGATTTGTTACTTGAGTTTCGTTTTGAATGTTGTTTATGACTGTTTATGTTTTCCAGGTGGTGCTTTAGTTCATTCCTTTTTGGTTTAGTTTCTTATTCTGTTTATGGTGCATTTTAGTTCTGTTACTTTACAATGCATCTTTTATTTTCATTGTCTTCGTTTCTTTGTTCAGTTCCTATCAGGTTTTGTTTCCATTCTCAGCCACTGCCTCCATAATCAGCTCCATTCGGTCCACCTGTTTCATGCTAATAAGTCTCCGTTTTCACCTGTGCCATCTACTTTATATACTCGGAGTTCTGTTCACTCCTTGTGAATACATACTGTTTATTCATGCCAAATCAAGCCTATTCATGCTCATGCCTGCATCTGTTAGATCCTGCTTGGTGTGAGCTTTTTTTATTAAATTATTTAAGAAAATATTTTTTTTGTATTTCACCACGCTGCTTTCTGCCTGTCTGTGTTCTGGGGTCTAACCCGAGAACCACTTCTTGGCCTTATGTGAAGCTTAAGACACAATACTGTTATTGCATCTACATAAGACATCAAAATTTAAAGCAAACCAGTCATTGGACATGATTGAAAATGAAATGATTGGAAGTGAATTTGAAATTGCAAAAGCAATGCTCTCTCAAGCTTGACTGAAGCTACAAAGCAGAAACTCTTAAACGAAGTTGTTAGGGGATCATCTTTGATTATGCAGGGCAGAAAGCAACAAGGGTTGTATTCTGCTTAGTTGTAACAAAGAGTTAGGAAGATTCACACATGGAGGTGTAAGTAATACCTTAAAGAGGAACTAAACCCCAAATGATTTTTTTGCAGATAAAATGTATAAATTGGGCCTTAAGTGTGTTATATGTATGTTTCTTTGCAAATTTTTACATTTTCATGTAAACTTGTTTAATTCTGCAATATCTGTACTAAAACCATCAGAGTGCTGCCCTCTTTGGGTTGAATAGTGGCTACTGCAGTTGAAGTTTCCTATTGGCTCAAACAGTACAGCTTGGTACGTGTCTACGTCACAGCCCCACTTTAGGGTATAAAAACCATCTCACTCAGACACAAGCCCCCATTCTGTCCTCCAATGCCTCGGCAGTGTCGGCTTCAGGCATTGCTGAGTCAGTGTTTTGAGCCAGTGGTTCAAACTGATAAGGCTCAGGCCAGCTAGACTCCATAAAGCCTCCCTTAACCTCTGGTGATGAGGGGGGTGAAAAATCCTCCACCTCAAAAGATCTATCTATGGTGAAACTACCAGAGTTGCTTTGCTCACTCTGCATGTTTCAACACTTCAAATGAGGCTAGCTGTCCCTTTCCCTTGTCCTGACCACAAACCCGCTGCTCATCCTCACACTTGGCTGTGCCCCTCAGTGTCTCTTGGCTTGCCCACTTTGGTGGCATTTTTCACAATTTGTCTGGGGGCAGGGTTATGCTTTTACATCTGGTTTAGTTACACTTTAAGCAGCCATCTGATTGCCTTATAAAGCCTGATGGTCTTCATTACACAGAGGACCAAAGGCCAATACATATTCCACAAAAACAAGAACAGCAACTACATAAAAATAATCCCTTGGGTGAAATTCCAAGGTGGTGTTGCTGGTTAAAGAGGTTAAGGTGCCTGATAACCTGACCTCCAACTTTGCTGCCCCAGTACTTTTGGCTCTCAGGTCAGGTAATTTTTCTCAAAACTGTACTATTAATTCAGGGTCAAACAAGACCCCAAAAACAAAGAAACAAAAAAAAAACAAATATGTACATAGACGGCTGCTGATTCTCAGTGGCTGACCATACGTTTCTGAGTTACTTTGTCCTCAGAATCAGGTTGGAATGATTTATTCATGCAGCCTCTCATAAACCTACAGTCAAGCATACACTGTATGACAACACTGCTGAAACAAACACGGGCTAAGTAAGTTTTAAAAGTAAACATTTTTTTTTCAAATGTTTCAGTTTCTGAGGTACAATTACAACAAAGTCATTGTGATGGAATAGCAACCAAATCAGAGATTATACTTCTCATTTTGTTCAAAGTTCAACATGAATGACAAAGTCCAGCATTCGGACCTGCAGAGCTCAGTGTACAACCAGCTCCGCTTGGCGGGAAAATTGACTGACGCAGTCATTGTAGCTGAGGGTGTTGAATTTCAAGTTCACAAAATCATCCTCTGTAACTGCATCCCATATTTCTGGTAAGTTGGGAAAAGTAGAGTTGATATGTGTTTAATAAGCAGGGAAAATGCTGTGTTTTGTTTTATATCGGGATTATAGTTTGACAGAATAGCACTGAATAAGGCAGCTTATTGGATTAGCTATGTTACATTTCGCGCAATGGTTTTCTTTTATTCCTCTTTTTTTCTGGTTGAAAGATTACCCTTTGGAAAAAAATCTCATTCTAGTCTTTGATACTGTACTGATGAAATACTATTTTGGTGTTTTTTTTGTTTTTTTGTTGACCAATTATTATGATGCGTAACTACGGCAATGGGACAGTTTGTTATCCGCTTTAAATTTGGAGCTTCTGAACAATATCTCAAAAGCTGTACACCTCAGACTTCCAGTGCTCGCTCTGCTGCTGACAGGTGTATCGGAGATAGGCTGAGTACAGAGAGCTGATGGACCACTTTGTGGCACGGAGTGGGAACCATAATCTCACTTATAAACAAAGCAAAGGAGATGATTGTAGATTTCATGAGAAACAGGAATGTGTCAAACACCACTTCCATCACAGGAGAAGAACTATCTGCTCATTTGGTGACACCACATTTTGGCTGGATATAATTTCATTCACACTTAGCTAAACTTGCTCCTGTGCATTCCTTGATGGCTGACTCAATCAGACAGTTAATTTTGTGTTAGTGAGGTGCTGCTTCAATCAGGTAATGCTGTGGCCACTGGTAGGAACAGAGAGGGACAAGTTGTTTGGTCCACATCATTTTTTAATGACTGGTACAGTCCATTTTTGCTGTCACAGACGTTCTGGGGCCTAAAGACTCCCAAGATACTGCACAGAGCACAACTGGTATTTACTTCTTTTGAATATGGTTTCATTATATTGTTATCAGCAGACACCCCCCCATTTCAATACAGTAAAGAAATTAAGAAACCAGTCAGTGAAAAACTGATTGATTTCTTCCAGTCATCAGGTGACCAAAACACTGAATTTTTTAGATTTTACTTTCCTTCACAGAACTTTTGCAGAGCCCAATAACAAACTTAGAGCACAGATAAAGACACCTGGTGGAATAGCACATACGTACTCCTTTAGATACAGAATTGATAATAATATGAACATATGTCAGAGGTGATTTAGAGCATTTTGCAAAGGTATTTTAACTCATAAACATACAAAGTAGTAAATATTTGCGAAATGGAAGGAAAACAAACTATAGCTTTTAAACTTTTTTCTAATAACATTCTGAAAAGTGTCCAATGCGTTTGTATGTAGGCCCAGTCGAGTCAATCCTAGTAGTGAGATTCAAGAAGTTGATACTGGTCCGTGTGTGTGAGGTTTGGTGGGTCAAGCTCTCTTAATGTGCATGAGAAAGTCCTAAAAAGATAGATTGTGGTATTTTGCATCCATCCTTTTGAACTTGATGTTGTTGTCCACTAAGTTGATGTGTTCAGCACAGACTTCCTCTTCTTTGGTTTGAATTCTGACCTAGGTACCATCCACATGTCTGACTAGATATTATTCCAACCTAGGAGTTCAGTGCTCTGCTTTCCACTTCCTCCATATAGAAGTTGGCCACAGTAGGTGAAACTAGGGATCCCATGGAACACATGCTCTGGCCAAAAAGTGACCAGTTTTATGGAGTGTAAGTCTAATAGTTGTCTTACAGTTCCTCCTACCTTAGCTATGGATTTCTGTAGTTCTGTAGAGTCTCCAAGACCAGAAATGGTGACTTGAGTTTCAGACTCTGACTAGATACATTGAGCAAAAAACCCACATGCCTAATGGCAATTGAGGATGACCAATTAGCCCTACAGTCATGTTTTTTTGTCAGTCTTGTTAAGTTGCACAAATAAAAAAAAACTTCAGACTGGACTAAGACTTGTTCCCTAAAAACCTCTTGGACTCCTGGTCTGAGACTTGAGTCTTAGTATCAGCTATTATCTTATGTAATGAGTGAAAATAGGCTGGTATGTGAGCTAGAGAGTGCTGTTGCTCCGCATGTTTTACTGTGAAACAATGCTTTTGATTATTAGCCAGTTGGTGGATTACGGGATGTTATTGGTTCATGACAGTTTGTTCATTTTAGCTCTGGCTTCACAGTAATGACCACATGATTGCATCTGCAAATGACTGCTGTAGTAAATGACTTTGGATCATTTGGGAAACAAAATAAATGTAAGTTAGCTCTAACATTCTCTCGCTGTTAAGCTTGCTACACTTTCCCTCATTCCTTGTGTTTTAATTTATACCTTTTTGAATTTGAAAATCTTTCCTATTTAAAATTGAGAACAAATTAGCTTTTAATGTAGACTTAAAAAAAATTGTTGCCAAATATTAGTACATTTTCAACTTAGAATGAGGACAAGACAACCCTCCAAACCCTATTTAGTGCAATATGTAGTGAAGTAGTGGACAATAAGAAGACAGGGATAAACACGTGTTAACTTTATAAAGACAAAAGGCATTTTGATTTATTTAGAAATTCAACATTAACAGGTTTTACTATCTTTGTGAGTTTTTTTTCTTATAGCATGTGACTATTTATATTTCTGATAGGATAAATATTAAATTATATATATTTTTTTTATAAAAAAAATCCTAGCCTACAATGATGCTGGGTTAGATCTGTGCTAGATGTTGCGGATTTGATGAGCAAATGTTTATTTCAATCGTTAGAGCCTTGAAGCTTGACTGAATTTTGGTGAGTAACGTTAGACTTAACTTGGAGAAAATTACTTTTTAACATCTCTGCCATCAGCATCTTGGCTTAAACACCTCCACAACTTTCTCTCTGACATCTCTGCTGTGTTCCTTTGGTCTTCACGATACAGTTTCTTCACTAATGCTCTCTAACAAACCCTGGAGGCCTCCATAGAACATCTGTATTTATACTGGTGTGAAAGCAATTGATTACGCTGGATTTTAGTCAGTGGTATTTGATTAAAGGGGGCTGAATACTAATGAATGCCACACTTGTGGGATTTTTATGTGTAAATAAAAGTTTTGAAACTGATTCAGTGTCAAAAACCTGGTTTTTAAAAACGTTTTCCTGCCACTTTTGTAATACACGTAGAGTTACAATACTTTCAATCGGCTCAATAGTTATAGTTTTGGTGCCAGATCTTTTGTTAATTGAGTGAATTACTATAAGGGAGAAGTAGGAAATCTAAAAATGATTAGTTTTCAGTAGTATTTGTTCTTTTCTACTTATTACAAATTTGATTAGCATTTTTTTAAAGAGCTATGAATGAAGGAGAGAAAAAATATGACTATATCTTGTGCCTTCTTCTCAGTGATCTCTTCACACAGTGGTGCAGCTTAGACCAAGAGGTTTTTCACATACCAGGCATATCAGCTGAAATCATGCAGCTCATTCTCGAGTACGTGTACACCAACTCTCTCACTGTCACTGAGAGTAATGCGCAGGAGCTTCTTCTAGCAGCCAATCAGCTGAATGCATCTGAAGTTGTGCATGCCTGCTGCATCTTCCTCGAAGGTCTAATCAGCCCAAACAACTTCATCGCCATCTGGAGGTACACGACAACTGTCTGCCCTCTACCTATGCTGCACTTCAAGATCTACTGCTACATCTTACAGCACTTTGAGGAGGTCGCTTTGTCCGATGAGTTCCTGCAGCTCTCTGCGGAGGAGTTTGCTCATATCATTGAAGCAGACAACTTGATTGTGAGAAACGAGAGCACGGTGTTTGAGGCCGTTATGAGGTGGACCTCTCATGCTCCTGAAGAGCGAGAGACACACTTGGCAACTCTCTTGTCTAAGGTACAGTAGTTAGATTGAATTTAAGTATCAATAGTTCTTTAACGATGTCATTCTGGCTATGCTTTAAAGCCACAGATAGATTACTTTATTTTTGTAGTGACTCATGTTACCTTTATTTTGTTAATCAAAAAATGTAATATCAATAATGTAAATATTGATATTAAATATAAATATTAATGAAATTACACTACTGAACAGACAAAAAAAACAACTTGCATTTTAAAAGAGCGTGGCCACAGTCCATAGAACACTACATCACAGATTGGGGACTCGAGTTTGAGACTCGTACTCGAGTCGCACTTAAGTCGCAAATGCAGTGACTTCAGACCCGACTTAGACTTGCACTCAAAAGACTTCAGATTCGACTCGGACTCACAATTTTAGACTTGTGAACAATTTATTTTTTTTTTTTTGTGTTTTGTGTGACCGTATCTGCTCTGTCTGATTGCCTGCATACTGTGTGTTGTTATTTCCCTTAAAAACAGTGGTGACATAAAGCTATGTGACCAAATGCGGGCGAATGCAAATCATGGCGGTGCTGGTGAGCACACCAAGCTTAGCGCCAGAGCGGCGCAAACATTAGTTCATTTTTTAGTTGTTACTGCAGGGCGTTTTATGTCAGAATCATCATTGTTCATTTAAATTCTTTTTAAATTTTCATTTTTTTACCTATTTATTTGGTTTTTATTTAATATACATTGCTAGACAAAGGGAGGATTTTTGACTTTTCTGTTTTCACAGCCTTATTTTCTTTTTAATAATAAAAGATAGTAGATGTTCCCTGCTTAAACAAAACAGTTTTGTATCCACAAACATGTCAGTTTTGTAAGAAAATAACTTTTTTGTAGAAAAATACAGCTAACAAATTTATCTGTAAAACATTTGTGTGTATTTTCTAAATTGTATTTTTTATTGATCAGATTAAGCTAATGATCATACCATATATATCACAAGGCCACTTTCTATGTAAACCATACAGCAGAAGTGTCATGACAGACCATTACATCTGTAAAGTGAAATGCATTTTGACCTCCGTGTCACTCAAATACTTGAGACTGGACTTGGACTTGAGATTAAAGACTTGAGACTTGACTGGGACATCTCTGCACTACATGCAGAGCCTGGGTCAACCCTGCAAACATCCCTCCATCCCCCTTCACTCCCCACCCCAGTGTGTATGCATTGGCTGGTTACACTTTAGTCAATCTCAGAGAAATCAAAGTTTCATCAGCGTACCCTGAGGATTCCTTCTTAGGGTTATCTCAACCTTCATTCACACAAATAAATTCACCATTCCTTCCTTCACAGGACCTGACTGAGGTTATCAGACATCACCCAAAAAACCCTTTTGCTGTACTAAAAAATGTGTTTGGAGCTGCCCTGTTTAACCATTTCACTCAACAATGCCAAGTTAAGAGTTATGGTCTTTATTTTAAAGCCTCAAAATTTTTTTTTTCATAGATCATGTGACATAAATACAATGATTCCATTTTTGCAGTGTTAATAAAAGTGATTATTCCTTATAAATGAACAAAGGCTGTCTTACAGGAATGACCTTATAAAATAATTGTGCTGCCATCCAATCAGCTTGCTGGCATTTCAGAATTTGATTCAGCATTTACATTTTTAAGGTTTTTTAGAAGTTATGAAATTACATGTTAAACTTCCCATTTCGAGTTATTCCTGTTTTATATTAATTACCCGTTTCTCTGATTCTTCATAGCATAAAGGTTTTACTGCTTGTTCAAAAACCATCCTGTAGTAAAATAGTTATTTTACGGCCATCAGCATTAACTTTATGCATGATTTGTAACATTTCCTGTTGATGGAAACTGACCTTTCAGAAGTCAGGACAGTAAATTTTGTTTTATTTTTTTTTTTTATGATAAAAGTTAGCACTTTGACACACAAGGAGGTCCTGGATTGGTTTGAATCTAACCTCTCTGTATTACTGGTCGCATAAGCAGACCAGCATAGAACTGTATGTAGATATGATTTTAACACAGAAAAGAAGAGAAACGTCTTGAACAAGGAGGAGAAATGCAACAGAGCATACATAAAATACAAGGGGGTGGAGGAGATAGGCAACCAAGAAAATTGTTCATCGAAGATTCAAATTCAATTCAAATTCAAAAACACTTTATTAATCCCAAAGGGAAATTAAATGTTGTTGTAGCTCATTATGAAGGTTTCTTCAAAGAGCCGTTGTAGATGCTGATGGCTGTGGGCAGGAAGGATCTCCTTTAGCGCTCCGTCTTACAGCAGATCTGAAGAAGCCTCTGACTGAAGACACTCTGTTGTTGTAGGACAGTCTCATGAAGAGAATGCTCAGGGTTCTCCATAATGTTCTTCATTTTATGAACTGAACTCTGTGCCTGCTGGGGACGACCTCCTGGTCGCCCGCCTGAACTCTTTTTGTTTCTGTGGTACTCTTGTGGTACCTGAAGTGACTTTTTGCTTCACCTGGAAATCACTTAATAAACCTCTTAACTCATTTAATCATGCGGCTCCCAAGCTCTTGTATGCGTATTGGTCCGATCCAAACTCAGAACGTGACATTATTTATTTATTAAGAACTCTAACAAAGCTGTCATTAATTAATCTCACTCTACTTTGACAAATCTATGTGCACTCCTCAAAAAAATAAAGGGAACACTCAAATAACACATCCTAGATATGAATGAATGAAATATTCTCATTGAATACTTTGTTCTGTACAAAGTTGAATGTGCTGATAACAAAATCATACAAAATTCATCAATGGAAATCAAATTTATTAACCAATAGAGGCCTGGATTTAGAGTCACACACAAAATTAAAGTGGAAAAACACACTACAGGCTGATCCAACTTTGACGTAATGTCCTTAAAACAAGTCAAAATGAGGCTCGGTATTCTGTGTGTGGCCTCCATATGTGCCTATATGACCTCCCTACAATGCCTGGGCATGCTCCTGATGATACGGTGGATAGTCTCCTGAGGGATCTCCTCCCAGACATGGACTAAAGCATCCGCCAACTCCTGGATAGTCTGTGGTGGAACGTGACATTGGTGGATGGAGCGAGACATGATGTCCCAGATGTGCTCAATCGGATTCAGGTCTGGAGAACGGGCAGGCCAGTCCATAGCTTCAATCTCTTCATCTTGCAGGAACTGCTGACACACTCCAGCCACATGAGGTCTAGCATTGTCCTGCATTAGGAGAAACTCAGGGCCAACCGCACCAGCATATGGTCTCACAAGGGGTTTGAGGATCTCATCTCGGTACCTAATCGCTGTCAGGCTAAGTCTGGCGAGCACATGGACGGCCGTGCGACCCTCCAAAGAAATGCCACCCCACACCATTACTGACCCACTGCCAAACCGGTCATGCTGAAGGATGTTGCAGGCAGCAGATCTCTCTCCACGGTGTCTCCAGACTCTGTCACGTCTGTCACATGTACTCAGTGTGAACCTGCGTTCATCTGTGAAGAGCACAGGGCTCCAGTGGCAAATTTGCCAATCCCGGTGTTCTCTGGCAAATGCCAAGCGTCTTGCACGGTGTTGGGCTGTGACCACAACCCCCATTTGTGGACGTCGGCCCCTCATACCATCCTCATGGAGTCGGTTTCTAACCGTTTGTGCAAGCACATGCACATTTGTGGCCTGCTAGAGGTCATTTTGCAGGGCTCTGGTAGTGCTCCTCCTGTTCCTCCTTGCACAAAGGAGGAGGTAGCGGTCCTGCTGCTGGCTTGTTGCCCTCCTCCACATTTCCTGATGTACTGGCCTTTCTTCTGGTTGCGCCTCCAGGTTCTGGACACTACGCTGACAGACACAGCAAACCTTCTTGCCACAGCTCACATTGATGTGCCATCCTGGATGAGTTGCACTACCTGAGCCACTTGTGTGGGTTGTAGAGTCCGTCTCATGCAACCAAGAGTGTGAAAGCACCACTAACATTCAAAAGCGACCAAAACATCAGCCAGAAAGCATAGGTACTGAGAGTGGTCTGTGGTCCCCACCTGCAGAACCTTTATTGAGTGTGTCTTGCTAATTGCCAAAGATTTCCCCCTGTTGTCTATTCCATTTGCACAACAGCATGTGAAATTGATTGTCAATCAGTGTTGCTTCCTAAGGGGACAGTTTGATTTCACAGAAGTTTGATTTATTTTGAGTTATATTGGGTTGTTTAGGTGTTCCGTTTATTTTTTTGAGCAGTGTATATACCTTTTCTGAGTTTTAAAAAGCATGTTGCATCTTCTACTCTGGGGTGTACAGTGGCATAGCTGGAAGCCTTGCAGCAAGAAGATGCTGGGTTCAAATCCCAGCCTATGATCTTTCTGCATGGAGTTGAAATGATTTCTCTCTGCACGCGAGGGCTCTCATGGGCACCTCCCAAAGTCAAAACACATCCCTGTTGGGTTAATTGGTCACCTTTAATTTCTGTTAGGTGTGTTTGCATGTTTTTTTTTTTGCCCCGTATGTCTCTGTGTTGCCTTGTGATTGGTGACCTGTCCTGTCCAGGAGAACCTTGTATCTCATCCAATGACCGCTGGAGGTTAACAGAATTCTTAGAAAGTCAGCTGCTCACATGAAAAGTGAACTTTTCTGGCCACCATTGGACAACGATCCAAGGTCCGACTGAGGTTCACTGGAAAAGCGCCTAGAGTAGAATTTTCCCAAACTGATGATTGCCATGAACACCAGCCATTCTACCCACTTTGAAGTGTGGAGAATTATTTCTGGTTTACTTTTCACAGATTTAATTCAATTCAATTCAAAAATACTTTATTCATCAAAGGGAAATTAGATGTTGTTGTAGCTCATATTATGCAAGTTTCTTCAAAGAGCTGCTGTAGATGCTGATGGCTGTGGGCAGGAAGGATCTCCTTTAGCGGTCTGTCTTACAGCAGATCTGAAGAAGCCTCTGACTGAAGACACACTGTTGTTGTACGACAGTCTGATGAAGAGGACGCTCAGGGTTCTCCATAATGTTCTTCATTTTACACAATAATGTCCAGAGGTTCCAGAGGTGTATCCAGAACAGACCCAGCCTTCTTTATTTCCTTGTTGAGCTTTTTTAAGTCCTCTGGCTCTGATGCTGCTACCCCAGCAGATAAATGCAGAATAGATCACACTCTCCACCTTACCATTTACCCTTCTCTGATCTGAAATCAACCATAGTTCATCTACAACATTTTGCAACAAGTTAGGATATAATTTCCATTGCTCATTTATTCATTCAAAGTCGCCATTTTATACTGTGGCTTAAAATATATCAATAAAACTTGTTGAGTGGTTTTGGTTTTATTTTATGTGGCACTAGTGGCCATTATTTTCCTCAATTTGTTCGACAGTACGCAGACAGGAAAGGGCTGCAGAGCAGGATGAAGACATGCAGCAAAGGTTGTCAGATGCTTACTTCAGTATCCCGTTTTTTTATTTTTTAATAATTTGTATTACATAATTGATTTGAAGGTTGCAATTTAACCGAGCATTTCATTTTTACTAAGAAATTAAATTTTCTAAGTTTCAAGTTGGAAAACTTAACAGAAAGGTTCTTTGAATTTGGAATCCAACCTCCCTTCATGGGGGGAATGGGAGAATGTTTGGTTATGTGTGGGTATGGGCTTGCTGGTCATCTGCTTGAGTAACATTACAGCAAATTTGTTCATATTTACCTTGAAAATGTCACCAAAATGTCCTCATATTTTTTTTTTTTTCAAAACCAAGATGGCGCCGACGATGGCAGCCTTGGAGCTTCGCTCTCTCTTTGTTTTTGTATTTTGTGTGTTTTTATGTTTTTCGAGCCACAGTACTGTGGTGTCAGGCCACAACCCTGTGGTCTCATTCAGTAGAGAGGAACGTCTCAACATCAGAGAGTCCTCTCTTGGGATTTCTTCACCATCTTTCATTGATCCGAGGTTCACTGAGCTCCTGGCAAGCGGAGCTGCGGCACTATACGGGATACTGCGCCGAAAGCGTCGGAGGGGAAACCGTGCCGGCGCGCTGGTAAAGCTCTGCAAAAGAGGACTTTGCACACCACTGCCTTCAATCCACCTGGCAAATGTCCGCTCTCTAAACAACAAGATGGACAAGCTGCTTCTTCTCACCGGTAAAAACACGGCCCTCCGCGGATCAACGGTTCTCTGCTTTACCGAGACATGGCTGAGTGAAAACATACCGGACCGCGCACTGCTGATGCCGGACTTCCAGCTGTTCAGAGCGGATCGCAGCGCGGAGCTATCGGGGAAGAGGCGAGGAGGCGGAATCTGCTTTTATATAAATGAAGGTTGGTGCAGAGACGTAAAAGTGCTGGGGAAAACATGTAGTCCTGATCTGGAGTCATTTTCCATAATCTATAAACCGTTTTATTCACCAAGAGAGTTTTCCTCGTTTATTAAAATTGGCTCATATTTTCCACCGCATGGCTGCACTTCTGCCGCAGAAAAACATCTTGCTGAGCTGATTATAGACGTGGAGAAAAAACACACACACTCTTTCATCATAATACTGGGAGATTTTAACAGAGCAAACCTCTCCCATGAACTCCCCAAATACAGACAGCATATTAAGTGTCCCACCAGAGACAAAAACACACTGGACCATTGTTACACAGCTTTAAAGGACTCATATCATGCTGTTACCAGGGCTGCTCTGGGTTTTTCGGATCATTATCTAATCCACCTCATCCCAACCTACAGACAGAGACTAAGAGCTTCCAAACCCAAGGTTCACACTGTTAAGAAGTGGACTGAGGAATTAAAGCAGATGCTGCAGGCCTGCTTTGAATGCACAGACTGGACTGTTTTCGAAACCTCAGCCACTGACCTAAACCAACTAACTGATGTGGTGACATCATACATCAGTTTCTGTGAGGACATGTGTGTGCAGACCAAGACCTTCTGCACCTTTGGGAATAACATGCCATGGTTTACTCCACACCTCAGGAATCTGTGCAGGGAAAAGGAAGAAGTTCACAGCAGTGGAGATTGGGCGCGGTACAGGCAGGCCAGGAACAAACTAACAAAGGAAATCAAAGCAGCCAAGAGAAGCTACAGTGAGAAGCTTAAGAACAGCCTTTCTACTGGTGGTACTTTGGCTGTATGGACTGGTCTGAGAAACCTGACTGCCTATAGGAGCCCCCCCACCCATCCTGAACAGAGTCGTCTCCTGGCCAACCGTCTGAATGGCTTCTACTGCAGACATGACAAGAAGCCATTCACACCTCAAATTATCCCCTCCACATCCCAATCAGGAACAAATTTGACCCGTAAAACAACCAACCCCCTACCTTCAGATCCTCTGCCTGCACTAAAGATCTCCAAGGAAGATGTAAATAGGCTCTTTCAGCGCATGAAAACAAGGAAAGCTGGAGGACCTGATAACGTCTCCCCATCATGCCTGAAAGCCTGTGCAAATCAACTCGCGCCGATCTTCACAAGGATCTTCAACAAGTCACTGGAGAAATGTGAGGTCCCCTCCTGCCTCAAACGATCCACCTTCATCTCGGTGCCCAAGAAACCCACCATCCTAGGATTAAATGACTACAGGCCTGTAGCCCTGACGTCTGTGGTCATGAAATCCTTTGAGCGGCTGGTGTTGAAGCATTGAAAGACATCACAGGCCCCCTGCTGGACCCCCTGCAATTTGCTTACCGAGCAAACAGGTCGGCAGACGATGCTGTTAACTTAGGTCTACACTTCATCCTGCAACACCTCAACCACCCAGGGACGTACGCCAGGATCCTGTTTGTAGACTTCAGCTCGGCCTTCAACACCATCATACCAGACATCTTCCACCAGAAACTCACCCAGCTCAACGTCCCAGCCTCCACCTGTCAGTGGATCAACAGCTTCCTGACGGACCGACAGCAGCAGGTGAGACTGGGGAGCATCTTCTCCCGAACCAGATCAATAAGTACTGGTGCCCCCCAGGGGTTTGTTCTATCCCCACTCCTCTTCTCCCAGTACACAAATGACTGCACCTCATCGGACTCGTCCATGAAACTCCTTAAGTTTGCAGACGACACCACTGTCATTGATCCAGGACGGTGATGAGTCTACATACAAACAGCAGGTGGATCGGCTGGTACACTGGTGCAGTCAGAACTACCTTGAACTGAACCCACTCAAGACTGTGGAAATGGTGGTGGACCTTCGGAGAACACCACCCCCATACACCCCCCTCACCATCCTCAACAACACTGTATCGGCCGTGGACCACTTCAGGTTCTTAGGAACCACCATCTCTGAGGACCTGAGATGGTCTTCACACATAGACACTGTTCGAAAGAAGGCCCAGCAGAGACTGTACTTCCTGAGGCAACTCAAGAAGTTCAACCTTCCACAGGAGCTGCTGGTCATCTTCTACACTGCCATCATTCAATCTGTCCTGTCTTCATCCACCTCAGTGTGGTTTGGCTCGTCCACAAAACAGGACAGGTTCAGATTGCAACGAATAATCAGGAATGCAGAGAGAATAATCAGGGCTAACTTTCCCTCCATCCAGGACTTATACAGGTCTAGGGTCAGGAAAAGAGCTGCTAAAATCTATGCAGACCCCACACACCCTGCACATAAACTGTTCAGAGCTTTACCTTCAGGCCGCCGCTACAGAGCACTGTTCGCTAAAACCAACCACCACAGAGACAGTTTCTACCCCCAGGCAGTTTCTCTGTTGAACATTCAATAGAGTACAAAACAACAGCATACAGATGTTGCAAATGCACCTTTTTGTTATATATGTGTATATTGTACATTGTAAATATGTATATTCTGTAATGCAAAAACAAAACCAAAGAGCAAAGTGTTCCGGAGTCAAATTCCTTGTTTGTATGTACGAACTTGGCAATAAAGCTGATTCTGATTCTGATTCATATAACCACTAACAGCAGCCCAAGTGCCAGCAGTGCTACTTGTACCACAGCTTTAAAGCCATGGGATTGGGGCACTAGTGATCTGGATCCTTAATAAAATGTTTTCACATCGAGACAGGCAGTAAAATTACAAAGATTTATTTCTGTAGTTTATTTGGGGCCAGTACAATAGAAGCCTGAATTGGTTTTAAAAAGGTGACTAAGATATAATTTAACTCGGATTATTGATAATAACAAGTGCAAACAATTAAATTCTGTTTATAGATTTCGTCTTGTCATCTCTCTGTAGGTCCGACTGCGTCTGTTGGATGCAGATTACTTCAGAGATCATTTTTTACCTAATGTGCTGGTGGAAGGCCAGAGCTACTCTGTCTTTTGTGATGTTGCCAGAACTATAACTGAGATGGTCACAAACAAGCCCCATTTGGCTGGCAAAAGAAATACTGTTGGTCGCCCTCGCCTGCCTACCGGCATCCTGCTAGCCATCGGTGGCTGGAGTGGTGGCAATCCAATCAATGGTATTGAGGCATATGATGTCCGTGCTGACTGCTGGATCAATATAACTAACAACACTGAGCGTCCTCGGGCCTACCACGGCACTGCCTTCCTCAACGGCTATGTCTACTGCATCGGTGGCTTTGACAGATTGGAGCATTTCAGCAATGTGCGCAGATTTGACCCCATCACTGGCAACTGGCACGAGGTGGCTCCCATGTACTACCAACGATGCTACGTGAGCGTAACGGTGCTGAATGGGTGCATCTATGCCATGGGAGGCTATGATGGACACATGCGACTAAGCACAGCAGAGTACTATAGGCCAGAGATAAACCAATGGAGTTTGATTGCTCCGATGCATGAGCAAAGAAGTGATGCAAGCTGCACCAGCCTCAACAATAAGGTGAGTGAAATAAAAACCACAATAAAACTGATGATTTCCTCTGTCTTAGATTCTGTTAAGTGCTACTGTTGACCTCCTGTGGGAGGAGAGCACAGTCGGATATCATTGAAAACTAAAATAAAATGTTTATTATTGTGTGAGTAATTTACAAGAAAAGTAAATATGGGGAATTTGGGGAAAGGCAGCTCTTTTATTGTCAGATTGGTCTTTTCTGCAAACTGATTCCAAATGATTCCTGCCTTTATTAAGCTGCTCCCATACTCTTTCCTATGCCCCCTTGATTAGATCTGCATAACTATTTTTTTTTAACATATTAAAAAAAGCTGGTTAAACAGATTCTGATTCAGTGGACTTTGTCGAAGATCAAGTCCTGTCATGTCTTTAAAAAATGGGTGTTGCCGATGTCAAACTAGTTGCTCTTAACAAGAACGAATTCTAAATTCAGTTCAGCTAGATTAAAATGTTCATAATTAACCACCTAAGTAATATGAATTAAGTTCACATTTAAAATAAATTCAGGTACTTATTTAGCTCTGGTTGTCACAAATAAAGTTTGAAAGTATATGTATAGGTTATGACATCATTCACAAATTAGTGTATGGATTATGCCAGTAGCTAGCACCCGGTTTATTCGTTCTTGTTGTCTCTCACATAAACTGTATCTTACAATGGAATTCCTAAAGCTCATTTGCTCTCATCCACATATTTTGAGGCTTTTGTCATCAGAAAAACAAGAAGTTGGACATTTTGCTTGGAATTTGGTTCATGTAGACTACATGTGTAATAACTGTCAATTTAAACCCTCTTATTACCATCAAGTCAGCGCAGATGGGATTTGGCATATGTTATTTTTTTTGTTTTGCCCTTTGACCTGTTAACTAAATAACAATCATAACTAGAAAATTTCGGAAGAAATTTAGACGGGGCCTGCCTCTTGGTGCGTTTTGCTCCGACCAAAGCTTGCTATTTTTTTTTAATTTCATTGTCTATGCTATTATCAGCTTAAAATATGACTAGTAACTCTGGAAGACTGAGGCTTTTATTTTGAAATTTTCAGTAGGCTTTATTTTAAAAGGCCAACACTGGGTGAGCTCCAACATAGTGTGAAGCCCAGTCCTGAAAAGATCTATTGTTTAAAATGCAAAGGCTTTTATTTTGTAGAGCATGTTTTGTCTTATTTTGAAAGTCCAGCATGGTTGTCCCTTCAGGTCTGGGTTAGTTGCATTGATTAAATAGAACCCGATTGCTATTTAAAAATCATTTTCTATGCTCTTGTGAGCTCACAAAATCCATAGTAACTATGGGGGGTTGAGGCTTTTATTTTGAAAGTTTCAGTAACCCATATTTCAAGCATAGTCCCATTTCCAACACCGGGTGAACTCCAACAGTAGTGTAATGCCCAGTTCTGCAATGATCTATTGTTTAAAGTGTAAAGGCTTTTATTTTGTAGAGCATGTTTTGTCTTATTGTGAAAACCTAGTATGGGTGTCCTTTCAGGTCTGGTTCACTTCCATTAGTTACATAGAACCTGCTTGCTCTTCTAAAACCATTGTGTATGTTATTATAAGCTTTAAATAATCATTAGTAAGCATGGAGGGTTGATGAAAGAAATTGACCTTTAGGGTCAATCACTGTTGTGTGGGTGTTGGAACAGCAGTACATGCTGTTTAAGTTCCCCACACAACATGGCCGCCATGTAGTTGCCTCCTATGAAGCTGGTCAAAGGGTTAGGTGTCAGGTCAGGTTTAAGCCATAGAAATGAATGAAAATCAATGCAAGTCAATGCAAAGTGCTCAGAAAGATAGTAATCCATGCATGTGTGTGTGGGTGTGTGTCTGTGTGTGGGTGTGTGTGTCTGTGTGTGGGTGTATGTGTGTGTGTGGGTGTGTGTCCCAGTGTGAGACACAGAGAGGCAGAAAGAAAGACAGAATCCCATCCAGACATATACAGTAGGAGATACACAGAGCTATAAATAGAACAGTGAGGAATGAATCAGCCAATCAGCAAAGAGCGTCAGTGTAACTTGACACCTGCTGTTTCTCACTCACGCAGCACCTCTCACTCTGTCTCCCCTGGTCTAGGCTTTATAACATGGAGGCGCATGCTCCCGAACAACTGGCCATAACTCTGAAACCGTAGGGGCGATCGATGTCATTCTTGGACCGTTTTTATCAGAACGGACAGGGGAACATTAATATTCATCCTTTATTAGTGAAAATATAATAATAAAGACACAACACTGGGTGAAAAGTAAGAGAAAATGGAGAAAAAGGCCAAAATGCCTGAACATGCTCCCGAACAAAGTCTAATATCTGGGAATCCGTACATGGTATTTGAAAATTTTTTAAACTGTGGGCGACAGCTATCCCTCGTCCCCAATCATGGATATTTTCATAGCTCTATGTCATTCACAGTATAAAATATGATTATGGAAAGAAATGGTGTCACTCGTGGATTACAGGTCAAGCTCTCATTGAAAATACATGGGAGAAGGCCTACAGAAATCTACTGACTCTTGGCGATCGAGGGGTGTTTGACAGAAATCTATGAGACTTAGAACAATTTTGAAATTATTGTGTGAAAGCAGAGGCCCGGCCCTACAATCTGAGCGAAAATTGTGGCTGTAGAGCTAAATTTGTGGCCGTGAGTGCCAGTTGAAACTCATTTTTCCTGAAAAAAATCCCCTCTTTTTACACTCTAGTAACTGCCATCTCCACTGTTAAGAGTGTGATTTTCTCTGAAACTTTGTGTCGCTTGGAGTCTAATTTTAGAGAAACCGTAGCAGTTATCAACAAACCGTTTTCACTTCTGAAGAGCCGACGGATTTTCCTACAAACTGAAAGTCAAACTGTTTTTCTAGGTGAAAGTATGGCGATACAGTAGAGCCTCAAAAACAGTGAATTTTGAGGATTTCTTCGCCCCTGACTCCATTCATTCCTATGGTGATTTTGGGGGGTGGTTTTTCGCTAATTACGTCGCCATAGTAACTCGAAACGCCAATAAAAGTAATAGCACACCTCACGGGACCGAGCCGGTCGTTTTGATGTATATATTGTGGGGGTGCACGCAGCGGTTCGGGCCGCATTAACGGAGACGGAAGAAAAATAAAGATATAATAAAGAGACCAGTTTAGAGGTGAATAGTAATAGGTGCCTGCCATAGCATTGCATAGGAGAGCAGTGCATTGCGAAGCAATGCACTGCCTCCCATGCAATGCATGGCAGGCACCAATGATAGTAAAAGTTAGGTTGTCTGGGAAAAAGGGGCTGAATAACTTATTCATAGCGCGTTTTTACATCATTCTATTGCCGTAAAATCTAAACAAATTCAAGGTCCAGGTAAACTTTATTATCCCTGATGGGAAATTACCTGTGCAGACAGCTGTCCCTTAAAAACAAGCACACAACGACAACATTGAAAGAAAAGGAGAAGGAGTTCATTCTCACATTGTCAGGTTAACCAAGCTGACACAAGCAGAAATAAAAGTTTTTTCTGTCTCTTCATTCTACAGCGTTGCAACCAGTACCTAATTTTAAGATGATTTTAACATTCTTTAAGGATCTGGTGTTGTAGAAGTCACAAAGTTCATTTGGGTATGCTGGCCATTTTACTGCATACTGCATTTACAAAACCCTGCAGACAATTCTTGTTTTTAACTGAATGTGACTGGCGCCACCAGAAAAAAAAAAGGTAGGAACAGGCTTAATAAAACAAAAATAAAACATCCTCATAAAAACAGAACTGACATTAAAATTTTTAAGCTTTCGGTAAAAGTGCATATACTTGTATGACATTTTGGCCACTGACTCCGCCTGTGGCTCAAAACTCATTTTGTCAGTAATAACCACTTTCAGGTATTTATAATGTGGCACTAGCTAAACAGTTTGATTATTGATTGTTATTGAAGAGGTCCTTGTAGGTCAATGTTAAAGGAGTTATTTTGTTTGTTTGCTATAATTTGGTGTTGAAAGCATTTAAAAGGTGAAGAAAAGTCAATAAAAATAACTCTGACTAGGGACAGCTTCTTCAAGATGTTTCAAAACCACGTTTAATGTCTTATCCCATCCTCTACATCTCTGTGAGGCATTTTAACCTCTATGAGGCTCATAGAGGTTAAATGCAACCGAATGGCTGCAGTCAGAACCCATAATGAAGAACCAATGGTGGCTTGGTAACAATTTGTGATATTGTTAGTTGTATTAGATGAAGACAGAACTGCTGACATTGATATTAATGCAAAAATAACAAGTTAACAAAAAATATAATCAGTTACTCTTTTCCTGTCATTTTTAAAATCAATTATTGTTTCTAAATGAAGTTAGTAAACAAGTAAAAAGCTAAATCCCTACATGCCGTTTGAATAAAAGCCTACCTTATACTTTTACTGTTTAAAATGTCCCAGTTGAATCATGTTAGTAACAGTGAAAAGAAAATCCTTTAACCTTTTTCTTTTTAGATTTACATTTGTGGGGGATTCAATGGACATGATTGTCTGCAGACAGCTGAGTATTACAGCCCAGAGACCAACCAGTGGACAATGATCACCCCCATGAACAGCCGGCGCAGTGGAATAGGAGTCATGGCCTACGCGGGTCATGTTTATGCAGTAAGTGCAAGAAACACAGTTAACATACTTATACATGTTTAAATCACATGAATATTGTGTGAGAGCTTCAATCATTGGGTGTTTTTAACCTGATCAAAAGTACAGAAGAAGTACAAATTGCCATACAATTAACATGTACTTAAACTCATACTTAAATCTTTGTCCTGGTCAGATATAACTAGTCATTTAATATATTAGTACTACTGTGGCTGCATTTAGCTTAGCAAAAGACTTTCAGGTTGAAGAAAACAAATTATATGCATTCTTATTTGTTCAGTAGGCCTTCCAACTCAGAGCTGCAAACAGTAGTGGCACTGGTAACTTTGGAGTTAGTGAATGCATAAGGAGCTATCTCTTTGGATGAAAATGTCCCAGTAAGTGAACAAACAGAATCTTATGTAACACTGCAAATATGTCAGGGACAATCTGAACTCAGCAACAGAGGGGTAATGGATTTCTCCCATTCTGTTGCTTTATCATCATGTCATGCCGTGTGCAAAGGCTTAAGGAGCAAAATTTTAACTGTGATTTCTGGATCTTCACATCTGAATGAATAAAAAAGTATCTTTTATATAAAAACATATTTCAATGTTTTGGATAAATGAATGTGAAAATAAATAGTCTTTAACATAAGAAATTAATAGACATCACAATAGGTGTTTACTTCTGTGGTACATTGGCAAGACCTTAGCCATCTTCAGCTGTTTTTCTGCCCACAGTTGAGAACAGCTACCTCCACGTTTTTTGACACCCCTGGTAAAGATGTGTAAAAAGCTTAAAAATAAATGCATCTATTTTTACAGTAGCATAATCTCACACTGCAAAATTCTTGAAAATCTAACCTATAACTTTAGTTCATTAACTCAGAGGATAAAATCTCAATTTGAGAGATAATTGTAATTTACAAAAGCCCTGGTGCCAGAAGTGTTGACATCTCATCTGTTACCATTTTGTTCAGCCCTCTTTTGCCAATAGAACAGCTTTCTAGAATTGCGCCGCTCAAGGTGGCAGCAGGTTGGAGTAGCTCTGTTACTTTTGATTCTGATTTTTTTTTTTTTGGGAACTATTCCTCTTGTGGTGGATACAGTTGACTTCTTTTGGACGACTGTCCTCTCCAGTGTCAGATGCTGTGCAGCTTGGAGGATTTTTCCTAATACTTTCTATTTTTGGACATTTGTTATGATGCATTACCATGGCAACGGGGTTGTTTCTTACAACCGGGAGCAGCTGATTAATATCTCAAAAGCTCAAATAATACTTCAACTACAACCCCAAATCCCCGATCAGTTGAAAAGGAGACGCCGTGGATGCAGAGCAGGAGCTAAGAGAAAAGAGAGAAGGAGGAAGTTCAAACCATCTCTTCCGTCGATTATGATGGGCAATGTGAGATCGTTGGGAAACAAGTTGGATGAACTCCAAGCCCTACAAAGGACCCAGCCAGAGTACCGGGCATGCAGTATTATGTGTTTTACTGAGACATGGCTGCAGGATCATATCCCTGACTTCAGCGTCTCTCTGCTTTTTAACCATTCGAGCAGACAGAGATTTAAAGAGGAGCGGCAAATGTAAAGGAGGTGGACTGGCAGTACTTGTGAACAACAGATGGTGTCATCCAGGACATGTTACTGTGAAGTGTCATCTCTGCAGTCCAGATATTGAACTGTTGGCAGTAAGTTTTTGTCCATATTATTTACCCAGAGAGTTCACCAGTGTTATTTTGGCAACAGTTTACGTTCCACCTTCCGCTGTTGCCGACACTGCATGCTATCAGCTCAGTTGTTGCTAAGCTACAGACACAAAACCCCAATGCTTTTGTGGCAATTTCTGGTGATTTTAACCATGCTTCACTCTCTGCTACATTTCCAACGTTTCAACAGTTTGTCAGCTGCTCTACCAGAGAAAACAAAACATTGGATTTGTTTTATGCAAATGTCAAGGACTCTTACATCTCTACAACAAGACCTCCTCTAGGCAAATCTGATCACAATCTTGTTTTTCTCTGCTTAAAATATAAGCCCCTTGTTCAGAGGCAACCTGTAATAAAGAGGACTGTGAGAAAATGGTCACAGGAAGCTGAAGAAGCTCTGCAAGGTTTCTTTGAGGCTACTGACTGGGACGCACTGTGCCAGCCACATGGAGAGGACATCAATGCCATGACTGAGTGTGTAACCGACTATATAAACTTCTGTGTGGATAACATCATCCCCACCAGAACCGTGAGATGCTTCCCCAATAACAAACCTTGGATCACCAGTGACCTGAAGGACCTGCTTAACAAGAAAAAAAGAGCCTTCAGAGAGGGAGACAGATAATTAATGAGGATTATACAGAAGCAACTTAAAGTCAAGATAAGAGACAGCAAGGAGGTGTATAAGAAGAAGCTGGAGAGCAAGCTTCAGCAAAACAATATCAGAGACGTGTGGACAGGGATGAAGAAGATCACGGGCTTCAGGCAGAAGGATGATCAGACCGATGAAGGTCTGGACAGAGCCAATGAACTGAACACATTCTTCAATAGGTTCAGTTCAGAAACAAGCTTCGCATCCTCCTCTCCTGCTCACAGCCAAACAGACATTCCACCCTTCTTTAACCCACAGGACCCACAGCTGTCCAGTAACACCTCAAATTTTTTATCTTCCACCTCAGCCCTAGACCCTTCTGCTTTTACATGTTTGCCTTCAACCATATCAGAAGATGCTGATGCTTCCTTTGCTTCCCCCTTCCACCTATGTGTCTCAAGAAGTTAAGTGAAGATGCAAATAGAGAGACTGAATCAGAATAAGGCTGCAGGTCCAGATCATGTCAGCCCTAGAGTCCTGAAGGCCTGTGCAGAGCAGCTCTGTGGGATTCTGCAGCACCTCTTCAACCTTAGCCTGGCCCAGAAGAAGGTTCCAGTGTTGTGGAACACAACCTGTCTTGTTCCAGTACCAAAGAAAACTCACCCATCAGTCCTCAATGACTATAGACCTGTTGCCCTGACATCCCACATCGTGAAGGTCCTAGAGAGACTCCTGTTGGCCCACCTGAGTAAGCAAACAGTAAACCATCAGGACCCCTTTCAGTTTGCTTATCGCTGTGGAGTTGGAGTTGAAGATGCCATCATACACCTGCTTCAACAAATCCACTGTCATCTGGATACAGCCAGCAGCATCATGTTCTTTAAATTCCCCAGTGCATTTAACACAATTCAACCTGATTTGCTTTGTCAGAAACTCCAAGACTCAGGTGGAGACATCAACAATCTCCTGGATCAAAGACCACCTGACAAACAGACCCCAGTTTGTGAGACTGAAGAGTTGTGTGTCTAACCAGGTAGTCAGCAGCACAGGAGCACCACAAGGGACTGTACTCTCACCATTCCTTTTCACTTTGTACACCTCAGACTTCCAGTACAAGACAGACTCCTGTCATCTGCAGAAATACTCGGATGATTCTGCAGTTTTGGGGTAGATCAGAGATGGACAAGAAGCTGAGTACAGGAAGGTGGTGGACCGCTTTGTGGCATGGTGTGGAAACAATCATCTCATCTTGAACGTGACTAAAACAAAGGAGATGATTGTAGATTTTAAGAGAAACAGGAATAAGTCGAAAACTATTTCTATCATGGGAGAAGAAGTGGAGGTGGTGGAGGAGTATAAAGACCTCGGTGTTCACCTGGACAACAGACTAGAGTGGAGATGCAACTGTGAAGCCATCTACAAGAAGGGACAGAGCAGACTGTACTTCTTGAGGAAGCTTAGGTCCTTTGGTGTTTGCAGCAAGATGCTGCATATCTTCTATAAGTCTGTTGTGGAAAGTGTGATCTCTTTTGCCATCATCTGCTGGGGAAGCAGCATCAGAGCCAGGGACTTAAAAAAGCTCAACAAGCTGATAAAGAAGGCTGGCTCTGTTCTGGGGACTCCTCTGGAACCTCTGGAGATCATTGTGGAAAGACGGATTCTTCATAAAATGAAGAACATTATGGAGAACCTTAAGCATCCTCTGTCCTACAACAACAGAGTGTCTTCAGTCAGAGGCTTCTTCAGATGTGCTGTAAGACGGAGCGCTACAGGAGATCCTTCCTGCCCACAGCCATCAGCATCTACAACAGCTCTTTGAAGAAACCTTCATAATGAGCTACAACATTTAATTTCCCTTTGGGATTAATAAAGTATTCTTGAATTGAATTGAATTGAATTTTAGTCTTATGTTCTCAATGTTGTCAACTGCATTGGTTCTAACTGTGATCAGTTGATTTTTATTACAGGTTAAATTAGGAATTGACTTATTTTAACACCTGACCCAGCACACTTTCTTCTATCCACAACAGGTTGGTGGCTTCGATGGCAACAGCCGTCTGAGCTCTGCTGAGGCCTACAACCCTGACACTAATCTCTGGACAAATGTGGCCTCCATGATCACCACCCGCAGTAACTTTGGCATTGAAGTGGTTGAAGATCGGCTCTTCGTTGTTGGGGGCTTCAACGGCTTCACCACCAGCTATGCTGTTGAGTGTTACGACGCCACAACAAATGAGTGGTTCATGGTTTGTGGCATTGGGATCTTCCGCAGTGCTTTGAGCTGCTGTGTGATATCTGGAATACCCAACATGGCTGACTACGTGGTACCTCGTGACACCCTGCCCCAGCTACCAGCAATGGAGGAGGAAGAGGAGGAAGAGCAGAATGAGATGGAATCAGGAGACTCCTTAAATGAGTGAATTCAGACATCCTCTCCAGTGCCATCATCTAAGAGAGGCACATCTGTAAGATTACTTTATCAATATACAATTGAGAGCATCAAACCACTGTCCAATGGGCATTCTTTGTAAATCTTTGTATGAATATGCTTAAGAGGATTGGTTCATCCTCTAGTTGGTTGTTAATACAAAACCAACAGATCACACTGCACTTGCAACAACCGGTTTAGAGTGTATTAGTAATGCAGAGTAGGGCTGACTCTCCTACTCCTGGTAAATAGGGTAAAGGTAAGACTACACAAAATTGCCCAAGTGTTTCTTGTCCTGCCCTTGACACGCAGCCAAAGTCCAGTCACCACTGAATAAAAGGTTTTGACCTGTTTGGCTCTATTAGACTGAACTTGGTAATTGGATAGACAGACAGACAGACAGACACACAGACAGACAGAGAGACAGACAGACAGACAGACAGTAGTCACTGGTTTTAAGAAATACAAAAAAAATAGAAATGCTGATAAATAATTTACATCGGCCATCTTGATGGCACCTTTCATAACCATTTTGGATAGTAAACTCAGGGTTGCTCTGACTTCTTGAAATCCTCTGACCCTGTTTGAATTTCAGCATCAGTGGGTGTTACCGTTGTATTTCTGACTGGAAACTTAGAAAATCTGACCTCTGAATACAGTTTCCCACCTTTTACACTCACTGTTTTGTCCTGTCCTTTATCTCACAGACAAAGCAATTATTTCTTATTTATTGGACAGTTACCTTGAAGCAAACTTGAATTTATAGTTTACAAAAGAGGACAAACAGAAAAAGTCTAAGTAGTTGTATGTATTGACATATTGTAAAACACACGAGTCATGGAGCGGGATGCCAATTATTTACTGAGAGCACTGCTGAACTCTGAAGCAAGTGAAAAAGACAAGGTGAAAGCCACACCAAACCTATACCTAAAATATATGATTGTGAATATAGAAATTGTAACAGGGATATTTAGAAAATATTACATCTAAAACAAGATATTTACATATTTGATATGATCTATTTTGGGAAGTGCACCTGTCCCTCCAGCAGCAACAGCCACAGATGATGCTGCCAGGACTGCACAATAGGATTGATGTTCCCAAATTTGCAAACTTCCTCCTTTTTCTTCCAAATGCATTGGTGGTCATGATGGCTAAACACTTTAATTTTACTTTAATGGGGCTTGTCTTAAAAAAGGTATTTATAACTTTGTGCATTTCCAGACTGTATGTTTTTATTTTTCTCCTAGAATAAATTGTTCTTCCCAGCTGAGGGAACCTTTCTCCACCTGCATTGGTACAGGATAATTGTAAATACAGCTGTGCTTGAATATGTTATGAAACAGATTTCCAAAAGGCTTATCAAATTATGATAATGAAAAGCAAATGTAATTAAGCAAATCAAAGTTTTTAAACATGGTATACAATAATGAAAACATGGTAAAAATAACACCACAGAGCTGATGTATAATTACGTTAAATAATACCTCCAAGTGGATGTTTCTGCTGATAACAACAACAATAAAGAAAAAAACCTTAAATCTTAGGCTACGATGATTTCTTCTTCTTTATGACTCTTCATCTGGCAAGAATTTGTCTGGTATTCCCAACTTGCTCTCAGTCTTTCTCCACTGTTCTTCTCTGGTTCTGTTTCTGTTCAGTTTTTGCTCTGCTCTGCTCTATTCCTGCTTCTGCTGTCCTGTTGCTCTATCTAAAATGTTGACCCTCCGGTCTCAATCTGCCGTAAAAAAAAGGGGGTGAAACACTCTGGAAAATAGTATTACATGTTAGCTCTTTGTCTAACACAGCTTGGTTTGAAAGGTGTGGTTCTACACACACAGCCATTTATTTATACCAGAATTGTTATGTATAATGGAGTTTTGATGAAAATTCAGTCTGGAAGACTCACCTCCACTATGACTCCATCATACGTCTCAGCTCCAACCAATCAGCGTCAAGTCTGCATTCCTCCTTAACCAATCAACCTTCAAGGCTTCGCTTTTAAGGACCTCCAACCATGGATCTTCCTGCTCTCCCGCCGAGCTTTGATTCTCCTTCTAAGCATCAACGAGATAGTCCTGTCTGTAACCCGGCTCCCACCGCCACATCACCCGGCTGTCTCCCGCAGCATCTTCTCTTCCTAGCGATCATCTCGCACCCCAGGCTTCCACGTCTTCTTCTACTCCGGTTGTCCCTCAATCCTCCCTCCTTCGTTCATTCCGTTCACGGATTCTCTCCAGCGCTCAATATCATCCATTACTCAGCTTCTTCAGGAGTTTGCTTCCAACTCTGCCATATCAGCAATTCCTCGTCTCCGCTCTGGCGACGCTCAACCTGCTCCTTGGCTCCTCCCACTGTCATTCACCATTGTAACGCTCATCCTGGCTTGTCTCTAAGGGTGAGATGTATCACTTCATTCTCTTTTCTCAACTGTTTCCTCATTCATATGCCCTTCAGCACGCTGTGTTTCCACTCCTCTTTTACATTCAGGTAGATCATATACTCCCATGCATTCTGACATCTCACTAAGGCTCTGCTCAAAAAAAGTCTTCTGCTCTTAAACCCCATAGAATAAGCTTGATCCCATCCATCCCTCATCATCGACTTTCATTTTAAACATGGCTTCCAAATTTTTCTATCATATTACAAATCCTTCTCTGCCAAAGCTGCATCCACCCTCACTCAATCAGGGGTCTGTTAGACTGGTTTATTCTTGCCACTGAAATTTTATGATGACGCAGGGCACCTCTGATTCCTGCGGCTCAGTTAGCCATCAGAGCGCTCTTTGTTCTTGTCTTCCTTTCTTCCAGCACTCCTGCCCAGCAAACTCAAGCTGCTGGCTTCCCGCCCCAGTCTCCTTACGAACTGTAATGGTATCTCTTTCTTTTATGGTGACGTCCTTCTCTCGGCTGACTCGTTTCAGTTTTTACGGTCTCTAGTCCCGGTCCAAAAGATGGCCTCTCGAACGGATGGTTCACAATCCTTTGTTGACAAAGCTTGCATGTGAACACATCATTAGAGCTAAGAATATACAGAACATAATACCTTAATAACTCTACCAATATGCTGCTTTTAACCTTTTTGCCTTGTCATTTACCATAAATTAATTATTTGCCTTAATTTATTCCAACCCCCTTTCATCGTTGACAATTTTTCCCTTGAGTGCTTTTACCCTGTTTTACCACGTATATTTATTAAACTTGTAAATATTGACTTCTTTATTTTCTCTGTAGCATTAAACAAAATAATGCAACATATAATATTTCAACTGTCTGTGACTTTACTTAGCTTATAATACTGAAACTAGTTCAAATATAACAGCAACCTGTTTGCTCCATAGAATATCTAAATATTCATTTACGCATTCAAACATTTATACCAACCTTGTTCCCTTGTCATCAAGGCGCTAAGGATTATTTACTGTTTCGATACATCTTAACTATCTTTTCCCGTTATAATAGTGGTGCACACTTTCTCTCGGCAGACCAGGTCGCTACTGCTCTGTTCAGCTTGCGACAATCGATTTACAGCACCTTCCCGGACTAAGTGTTTTCACAATATAAGCATTACTGCATTACTGCTGCAGCAGGATAACAAACTCTTATGAAACAATTTATGAACAGATAATATTTCACGGATGTAGCTCTTACCTCCATCGAATCCTGGCAGGCCTGTCATGTTCTAGGTTCTTCTAATTCAGTCACTGATGCCCTGTCTTCTGCAGCCTACTTTCACCCTTCTCCGATTATTACTCTCTCTTCTTCCTCCGTCGCAATCAACCAAACATTGCTGAATCTCAGATCTAGCTCCTTCCACTTTCAAACCCCATTCCTTTGCTTGGCAAACCTTTGTAAATTTTGCCCTGCAATAACGCACCATCGTACCTGGTCGCATTCAAACAGTCCTAGCTTTCATTACTCATTGTTTTGAACACCGTCGTTTCAAGCTCCTCTACATCTGCAGCCTATTAGCAGGCATTGATTTTTATCATAAGATCATCTTTCTGAGCCCACACCGAGCTTTTCACCCTTCACGCCATTAAACTTCTTCTCAAAGGCATCTCAAATCATTGCATTCAACAGCCTGACTCCCAGAGATCTATTACACTTCCCCTCTTTAAAAAAAATAAAAAATAAATCAGAATCAGCTTCATTGCCAAGTTCGTACATACAAACAAGGAATTTGACTCCGGTACACTTTGCTCTTTGGTTTTGTTTTTGCATTACAGAATATACATATTTACAATGTACAAAATACACATATATAAATAAAAAGGTGCATTTGCAACATCTGTATGCTGTTATTTTGTACTCTATTGAATGTTCAACAGAGAAACAGCCTTCCTAAATGAACAGAAACAGGAGAAAATGTTGTTCAACAAAAATGGCAGTTAAACCCTTACTAATCTCTTAGTTACTACATCATACATGTTATCCAAGCATTAGACATCAGGGGCCTTGTTCAGATCATAGTCGAAACAGAAGTGTAATATGGAAATTGGTTGTCGTTCCATCGTTAGCATCACCTTTTGTGTATTTCCTTAGTGTCCTTTTTCCTGTATTTCCTCAACGTCCCCTTTATCATAGTCCAATGCGATGATGATATGAAACAGGGGTGTGATGACTTTCACAGCAGTGCTCAAACTCCAGCCCCGAGTACATAGGAATCTCAGAAAACAAAATAATTATGAGCAGAAATGAAAATTTAAAACCAAATTTAACAATGTAAATCATCTAGATTATAATTGTGCTGCAACAAATATACAATACATAAGGTTCTTCAGAAATAGAATAAATGGTTAAACCATTTTCAATTCAGAAAGAACAGTCTTCTAAAAGCTCTCTTAAAGAGAAACCAGGTCCAGCCTCCACATCAACGAAGGGTAACGTGCTGTAGGTCAATTTGGTTCCCTCTCATCACCTGTAAAAGGCTAGTGATAGAGAGATATCAACTGCTCCTTTTAGCAGTGATAATCAATTATATTCACTCAGGGTTTTCATGCAAAAGAAAGAAACAGAAGTTAGCATGGAAAGTTTAAGCAATCACCTTTTCCCCTGGAAGCATGCTTAGTGTCATTCTACCTCACCCTATCAGCACAGATATTGTTCTAAACTATGTATTGCTCAGACATTATCCAGAAAAGAGATAGACTGACATTGCTAACTTCTGTGTTTTTGTACAGTAAGTCAAAATAAGTTGAATAGTTTTCAATTTGATCCAGTGCCTGAAAATAGTATTTCCGGTGCGCATTTTATTATCATTCAGAAATTAGTCATTTTATAAAACCGTGTGTGACCTCACCTCTTGTGTTATTCTATTCTTAAATCGATCTCACAAACGTCTGACTTAACCCTCCTTTGATCAGAAAGATACATAAGAACATTTAGATGTGTTGTTCAGGCTTCACAGATAAGCTCAGGTTTCCCCTCTTATTTGACTTAATACATGAGCCTTGTCACTTATGCACTTCAAATGGTCCTCTTACTCACAGTTAAATAACATTTCTTTTTTGATATTAGATGCTGTTTTTGTAAATAAGAGATGCATGTTTGAGATGATGCATCCCAGTTTCTGCTATTTTGTTAAGTTATCAGATTTCAGCTGATACTCTATAGTAAACTTCAGCTCGTTTCTGCAAGTTGTCAGATGGAGAACTCAGCTTTCAACACTCAAAGTTTTCTTGTTTATTTACATCCTGTGTCATTGGGTGTTTGAATAATCTTGTATCTTCATGATACAAACTTAACGTAACCACTGCTTCTCTATTAATATTCAAATTCTATGATACTTCTTCTCTCCTGCCAGTGTTTTCTGTCAGTTAAAAGCTGGCAGCCAGTACCAGAGATCACAGCTCCGTTAGGGTTTGTTCCTCCACACATTCTCTTATTTAAAAGATAAGTTTGAACTTCTATGCCAAGTTGATAGCCCTTATTCTTCTGTATTTGGGGTGTGGATGTTTAATGCAGTCTGCAATTTTGTGCTTTGTCCAAGGTTTGGCATTGGAAAGACCTGGAAGTTCTCAAAACAGAAGATAACCAATTCCAAAGGGAGGCAGTTCATTCCTCCCTCCTATGATATAAACGTCATAGTTTGCTGACAGTCGGAGACTTTGTTTTATAGCCACATCAAACACCGCTGTGTTTTTCACTAACAAAGATTACGTTAATTTATAATTGTCTGTTCCCACAGTCAAAAAGTTCACCATATAGCTGTTAAGAGACATCCAGATTACATTGTACTTTCTATAATAGCGAAAGATGTCAAAGCTATATTTTACTTTAAAGGGAACATTGCTTTGTCCTAAGATCTTCCCTTCAGTGACTACATTTATTAAAATTCATTGTTCAAAGGGAACAAGAAACCAATTTAACCAATTTAATGTACACATAGACTGCCATAGTGCATCCCAAACAATAATTTATCTGTGAAAGACTTACTAGCGAAGACTTAAAATCCAGTATCCTATACTGTAAAAACCTTTCAGTGGTGCAGGATTGTAAATTTATTCAAGTTCCTGTTTTAAATTCTCTAAGCACTTCCGTCCTTTCCTGTTCTAATTTTCTGCTGATTCGAGTTTTTGACATTTAAAGTATATTCAATGCAATTAAGTCCACTATTAATGTTTATTTCGTAGGAGTCTCACCTCTGAATATAGTTTTATGTTCTCCTGGTGATGCTTTATTTCTTAGCAACTTTTCTAAGTCAAAACCTTGTTCTTTATGTGCTTTTATCTCTGTCTCTGTTCTGGGATCTAATCCAAAAACCATTTCCTGACCCTACTCGCCTTCTGAAGAATGTTTCCTGGACTTACATTCTCAGCTAATGTGTTAGAGGTTAAACTTCCCACAGAGTTTTCTTGGGATCTAGGGTATCACATTCAATCATTAAAACTGTCCTAATTTGCCATTACTATTGTTATATTAATTTCATTTGAACTTAGTTGCGCATTTGTTTTCCTATCCCTAAATTATTTTATTTTGTCATCTGTTAGTCCTTAACATGTAGTGTATAAAATCTAATCTCCTTAATTTTATTAACTAATTTAAAATGTATTCATGCAAGAGGATTAGGATCAAGTTATTGTCCCTTATCAGTCGTTTTGTTATAATTGTGGCTCATGGTTCTACTTTCATATTTCTAGAAATATTGTTCTGTTGTCATTATGAAGAAAATAAGGTTGTTTCCTATGCAACAGTATTAAATAGTTCTAATTCCTTGACATATTTCATGCTTCCTGTCATACAGCACATGAAATTGAGCCAAATGCTGTCTGCTTCCAGTTGTTGTTGGATGACTTTTATCACAAGAATGTTCAGGGTTCCTCAGAGTTCAAACTGTCTCTCTCTGTAGTTGGTATAACAGGGATCAATCTGCATAATAATCTCAGAACCATGATAGGATCTCTGTTTTAACCTAACACCTTTCTATGATCATTATCCTTGAAGAAATCTTATAATCACCAACCGTATGTTTGATTTTGTGCCTTTCGTTCATTCAGCTTTTTCCCAGTTCATTCATTTCTCAAAATAAGATGCATGTTAATCATATTGATTTTGCAGTTAGTTCCAGGTGGTGGTGGTGGTTTGTAAGGAAATCCTCAAAAAACCAAATAAATAAATACTACTTTGACCAAAGACTCAGAACTGCCAGTTCTGTCGTTTGAAAAAAAATATCTGTTGAATTTTATCCACTAAAAGCGTACTTTTACGCAAGTCACTTCCAGTCTAACATCATAAACAACTATCTGAAGATGTGAAATGTTTCTCAATGTTCCACAATTCTCTTTCTCAACATATTTTTTGATGCCTCTAATCCTTAGGAAAACTAATGTTTGCTAACACTGATGTTTTTCAGCAAGCTTACATTCAGCACAAATACTAAAAAGGTAGAAAAAGAAGAATATTCAAAAGTATAATTCTTTGAAGCAACTTAGTAAACTGCTCACAATAAGTCCAATATTTCAAGTGATCCATGTCTAGTTTACTATTTAGTCAGCTTAGCAACTGAAAATTGATTTTAATTGTCCCTTCATTTACTTGTTGTCCTAAGTATGTGAATGCTTTACTTTTCAAAGGTAGTCCACACATGGATTGTATTGTAGGAATGATTCACCGGTATCCCTATGGCCACCTCCAGTTTCAATTACATAAATCATGTGGCAACATTACGGTTGTTTCTGGATCTTACCTTTCCCTATGTAACAGAGCATTTGATAACATTTGTATGTCTTCCATTTGAACAAGGTGGGTAGAATGCGAAAGATTAGCAGCTTCTGAAACAAAAAAGAAAAGAGAAAACTTAAAGCAATACAGTTAGTTATTTGTTAGTCAGATTATAAATGCAATCAAACCGTGGGCCTGTTTGTGTTACTTAATAGTGAGGCTGAATCTGTTCCACTATGAAATATCTCTGGTCCCATAATGTTCATCTGTGTCGCTTCACATAGTTCATAGTTGATAGTTTCAAAGATCATGGTAATGTCGGACTTGTACCTATTTCTTATGTAGAAAGAACAAAGTAAAGAAATATATTAACAACGAAGCTTTGCAGAAATTCACATTTCTTTTTATATTAAAAGAAGATTCACAGAAAAAAATAAATTAAACAAACAATAAAGGATTAAAATTAAAATTAAAATAATAGCTTAAAATTAAATGCAAAGATATATATTAAATTTCCAACCAACAGCTAATCTGTTTCTGAACTCATAGAGACTGTTCTGATATCAGTTCTTCAGCTTTTTAAGGTCAAAGCATCAACAGTGAAACATTTCTGTTAAATACCAAGTGTGTTTTGTAGTAGTAACCTAACCTGTCTATTAACATTATATATACAGCTTCTCAGGCTCTCCTCCGCCCCCCTTTGAACATGTCTTAGTGAGTGGAGTGTGAGCGACTTTGCATCTTTTGACTTTGTTAGACTCCTAATTCCCATTACAGTATTTGCTCAAATGCAGTATAAATTTGTTTAAAATGTCTGGTTACTCTGAGCTTTTTAATTTGTACAATTTTAACGTCTTGGATATCTCATATACCTTTATGAAGTGAAATTGTATTTATCATCTACAGGGGTTGGACAATGAAACGGAAACACCTGTCATTTTAGTGTGGGAGGTTTCATGGCTAAATTGGACCAGCCTGGTAGCCAGTCTTCATTGATTGCACATTGCACCAGTAAGAGCAGAGTGGGAAGGTTCAATTAGCAGGGTAAGAGCACAGTTTTGCTCAAAATATTGAAATGCACACAACATTATGGGTGACATACCAGAGTTCAAAAGAGGACAAATTGTTGGTGCACGTCTTGCTGGCGCATCTGTGACCAAGACAGCAAGTCTTTGTGATGTATCAAGAGCTACGGTATCCAGGGTAATGTCAGCATACCACCAAGAAGGACGAACCACATCCAACAGGATTAACTGTGGATGCAAGAGGAAGCTGTCTGAAAGGGATGTTCGGGTGCTAACCCGGATTGTATCCAAAAAACATAAAACCACGGCTGCCCAAATCACGGCAGAATTAAATGTGCACCTCAACCCTAGATCCCAAGTTACGGTGTGGAGAAGCCCGAAAGAAGCGTACCACCCAGACTTTTGCATGCCCAGAGTGAAGCATGGGGGTGGATCAGTGATAGTTTGGGCTGCCATATCATGGCATTCCCTTGGCCCAATACTTGTGCTAGATGGGCGCGTCACTGCCAAGGACTACCGAACCATTCTTGAGGACCATGTGCATCCAATGGTTCAAACATTGTATCATGAAGGCGGTGCCGTGTATCAGGATGACAATGCACCAATACACACAGCAAGACTGGTGAAAGATTGGTTTGATGAACATGAAAGTGAAGTTGAACATCTCCCATGGCCTGCACAGTCACCAGATCTAAATATTATTGAGCCACTTTGGGGTGTTTTGGAGGAGCGAGTCAGGAAACGTTTTCCTCCACCAGTATCACGTAGTGACCTGGCCACTATCCTGCAAGAAGAATGGCTTAAAATCCCTCTGACCACTGTGCAGGACTTGTATATGTCATTCCCAAGACGAATTGACGCTGTATTGGCCGCAAAAGGAGGCCCTACACCATACTAATAAATTATTGTGGTCTAAAACCAGGTGTTTCAGTTTCATTGTCCAACCCCTGTAGTTGGAGCTCAAAAGGCAATGAATTATTTTGCTAAGGAAAGAACTCATGATGGCCATCAATGTTTTGTTCAGTAGCTGTTTATTGTTGTAACTTATTATAATTCAATTTCAGAAATATGTTATTAGTCCCCAAGTGATTAATAAAAAAAGTTGGTCAAATTGTTTTATTTTTATTTATTTATTTTTTGAAAGATTGAGAGATACTTGGTTATTTCTATATTTTGTAAACAGAAAAATGAATTTAATTGATCTAAGTGAATCTTTTTAGCACATCTTGCATTTATCTTTACAGCCTCTGGTCTGATCTGGCTGGGCTGTTCAGTGAGGCTTTGTGCTGCTCTGTCTAAAGCCTTGTTAACGTGTGTGGAGACCAATATCTTGGCTCGGCCTTTTATTTTGTCGGCTCCAGCGTTCTTCTCTGTCGTCTGAGGTCTGGGCAGGCCTTTCGCCAGTGCTCTGTTGTCCACACAGGCTTTGCTGTGGATGTTCAGTTTGGTTCTCCACGTTAACAGGCTGTAATTCACTGAGTAATCAGTTGGAAAGAATACAAGGCAGATTCCTTCATGAGACTTTGCCTCAATACAACAGACACAATATTTTCAACCCTTCTGCCATAACCAAACATTTCCATTGTTTAATGGCTGCATTATTGTTTCTGCAAGATGAGTTCATTTGTTTGTTTATTTATTTATTCTCTTCACCTGTCCATCTGATATTGAACATTAAATCAAGCTGTATTCTCTGTTTTTCATTTCTTCCTCTTGGTTTGTTGCACCTCTGACTTTCTGACTTTACATTGTTCGACATAATAAAATAACCAAAAATAATTCATTTACACTAAAAACACATTTGCATACTAACTAAGCAAGGATAAAGCATAGACTGTCATATTGTATTATTCCACCATTTAGGTTAATGAAATAGTTTGAACCTGATACAAAAATTTGTTCCACCCATTAGAATATTTTTAAAGTTGATGCTTTCTATGTCATTCAGTTAAACCCCATAAAGACTTAAACATACCAGTTGTCCTTTGATGGTTAAGAAAATATAAACACTTTACTTTGTATTTACACAAGAGTCTTCCTGCATCAGGCAGTTAACATTTGAGCTTCGACTAGAAAAGAAAAAATTTGATAAAACCTGGATTCTTACTTCAATTATAGACATTCTATCAATTTTCTTGCACATTTGTGAAGTTAATTTAGACTCCAAGGTAAGTGCAGACCACTCACACAAGCACAGTGTGTCACACAAGAACACTCTTTTTGTCATACGCTGGTGGAAAGCAAGACACGGCGTGTGTGCAGGCGCGCACACACACACACACACACACACACACACACACACACACACACACACACACACACACACACACACACACACACACACACACACACACACAACCTGCAACCGGAAATTCCATCTCTCAAGCCTGCAGAGAGCCTTTTTCCTTTTTTCTAGCTTTCAGTCAATTTCTACCAGAAACTCCTTCCCTATTTAACGTATGCGTTCATTCTAATCAAAGTGAACAAAAATATTCAAGCAGTAATTTTAACCAGTAACACAGCTATATCTACATTTGACTTGGGCATAACTCACAGCTATATCTACATTTGACTTAACTCAACACTTAACCCATAGGAACCATTAAACAAATCAAAGCAAGATTTCTGGTGCGCACCACAAAAGCTCATTTGTTGTTTTAACACAGCAAATAAAACTTAGAAAGCATTTAAGGTAATCAAAATCAAGACATGCAGTTTCAGTCTCTCATCACATGCAACTCGTTTCAGTGGCCACACTCATACAGATTTCAGTCTGACATCGCATACAGCTCACATAAGTGCAAAACACCATTGTTCATGCATCATTCAGAGATTCATCCATTCATCTATCTGCCAAACGCTGCGGATCCAAGCCTTTTCATTCATACATCTCATCCACAGTTTTCATCCTTTTTTCACACCCTTCCATGCCCCCGGGGGTCCACTGACCTGATTAATAGTTTGTTGATGGTCAGCCGAGTCAGTTTCAAATGTTTTATGTGTGCACACATTTCTAATTATTAGATTATTTACTCTAATCCCTTTAACAGGATTAATTTAACATCTCTGCAGAACACAAATCACCACAGAGATCACAAACAGCTTTCTCAGCTTCAAGCTTTGGCTCCCCAAGGCGTCATCTTTGAATGCCCCCATGAAAGAAAGAAAAAACTTGGGCACGTGCACTTAATTGCAGTTCCTCTTTGCCTTTCAGGCAAATATTACTCAGCGCTTAAAATCTCTGCCTCTCGGGCATTTCAAAGAGGTTTCAACTTACCTCTACTCAGTCCACTGGCTATTTTTATCTCAAGATCTCTTACATACCTTTTCTAACAAGTTTTTTTATGTATTAATTAGCTGTCTCTACTCAAGAAGGCTTAATTCTCGGAGAGATCCAGTATTTCGCCAAGTACTATATGAAAAAAAAGCTTATGCTTTGCCTTGGCAACACGACCCAGACAGGGATGCGCACTACTCTTTTTAAGATTGCCTTCAGCCAATTCCAGCTTTATGTTTTTTGGCAGTCTTCTTGCATGCAGGAAACCGTGGAGACTGTGAGAAGAGAGAAAAAGAGAGAGAGCAAAGTCTCTATCTACTCCCCTCCAGTCGAGGGCCCGGGCAGTTGAAATTCTTTCAACAAGAATAGAAGAGACAAGAACTCACCCTCTCCTGTAGTGGGCCCGAACCACAGCCTGCCCAGGCTTCTCTCTGGAGGGTGTTGAAGTTCCCTTTAACGGGGCCTTCTGCACGTTCGTTTATTCACCGTAACCTAGAGGAATTCACAATACATTAGAATAAATCACACGGAGACAGCTGTATGTCGTTCAATTACCTGGGCCCAGGGAAAAAGAGCTCATGTAGGTAGGATACACCGAGACTTCTTTCTGGCACCCCCTCACTGGGCTCATTTCTTTTATTAAAACACACACGAAAATGGGCAGCGCCCTTGTTTACAATATTTTCTTACACATAGTCACGTACACACTTTTCCGGCTGACCATATTTAGACAGGTATTGTCCATCAGCTGCATCCCGTATCTACTGATATAAGCAGAGAGTAACACTTATCACTAATTTTCACACACAGTTCTCAGTAATTTTCCACTTTCCTCTCCTGTGAGAAATACTTCTGCAGGCCACACAATGTCTTATACTAACACACGTTACACATTTTATTTCCCACACTGGTTATGAACATAAAAATAATGTACACACATAATATATCTCCACAATGTCCCCTTTTTGAAGTCTCCTAAGACTTCACCACTACTTGAAGATGCTTCATAAAAGATTTGAACAGTGATTACAACCTGTGGAGCAGAAGGAAATGTTTGTCATCATGCTTTTTGACCCTGCCTCCAATGCCATGCCATGTGCCCAAGGACTATTGCCTGTCCGGCCTTTGTAGTCCCAAGGATGCTTACAACCTTCTAAGTCTTGACAGGGAGTATTGACCCCTCTAACTGGAGGGTGTCTATCCGTGCTTTATTCCATAGTCTGTTCCAAATATGCCAATGTAATATTCTACCATCCTTCTGCTCCCTAGACAGTAATACGTATTAGACGCCCTGTCAATTAGTCTTATGGGTTAATCTTCGTCCTCCTCCTCATTAGCATCAAGCAAAGGCATCATATGGGAAGGAGGAGGTGCGGTTTTCCCTTCAATGGTTGTAGTAATAAAGCGAACAATCAAAGATCTTATACATGGCACACAGCAACATCCACAGGTAACCATAATAGCTACAAAAACAGCAATGGATATAAACAATGACATAATCAACCCTTTCCAGTGTCCAAACATGCCCGTCATCCAGTCTTCTAACGGATTGTCTATTCCTGAGTGCTCATGCATGGTCGCTGAAAGTGTTTTTAACCCTTCTAAAGCTTTTGAGAAGGAACCATCAGGTGCAGTGTTGTTGGGAATAAAAGTGCAACACATATCCCCAAACATCGAACAGACGCCCCCTTTTTCTGCTAACAACATATCTAATGCCATTCGGTTTTGCACAGCCATGAGGGAGGCCAATTGTTCAGACAGGCCTTCTACTGCATCCCTTGTTAAGTTAGCTAGACGTAAAACATTGTAATGGATGTAGTTGATGCGGTCAACATCCTTATTTGGGGTCACCGGAAAAAAGGCTGCAATTATTGGGATATTTTCAAAACCTGCTGAGATTTGATCCGCGATTTTATATTCATTTGGCACTCCCCGTGGTACTCCTATGGCATCAATGTAAGTGGGGGAGCCTTGACTCAGGTCAAAGGTTCCTGTGCTCCTTTTCATGACGTGCCTTCTTCTTCTGCGTGTTAACGCCCTGGTCTTATCATAAGTGGTCGTGGCAGATGTTATATTAGATCCTATCAGGACCAGTGGTGCCTGTAGCCTAACCATGGCACACAATCCTACCGTCTTTGGTGGGATATTAGTGAGCAGTCTATGGTCTCCGCAATAATAGTAGAGTCCTGACCTTGCCCAAGGAGCTATCACTGAGCCTGGCACCGTGATGTTACACCAATCGCGAGGAATTTGTCCTACATTTGCCTGTGGTGTTGTGGAAGTGAAGTTAAAGCAAGTGTATGTGCCATTTCTTCGTTGAGGGGTAAATGGTCCTGTTTTAGTGTTATTGGGGATGGGAGGAAAAATGCTGGCTAGTGTGGTGCAGTTAGCTGGTGTGGCCTCCTTAGTTAGTTGTATCATACAATTGTAACCCCAGTGTGGTAAGATGTGGTCGGGCCGAGGCACAGGCCACACAGTCAGCTTTGCTTTGTTCTTTTGCTGTTTGAGCGACCCATTTAAGCCATAAGTTATCATCTGAATATCCCGTAGCCATCTGAATAATGTCTAAAGGTTGTAGGGTGGAATAATCTATTTTGATGGTTTTACCGTGGTCAGTGGTGGTGTTTTTATTGAAATTAACTTTAATCAGTCCCTGGGGGTCATACCCCATTTACCATCCTGTGTTGAAGTGAATACCTAGAGCCAGATATTCTACTTTGTTCCATTGATGGGATTCTTCCAACAAACTCCGTTGTAGACCCTTTATGGTCAGTAATAAGGGGATCTTAACCCCTTCACCTTTCCCTGGGAGCACTCCACGGGTCAGAAAGAAATTTTCAGAGTGAGCTTTTTGTTGTGTGTTCAAGGAAGATTTGGTGGGGATCCAGGTGCGTCCGCTCCATGTTATAACCGCTCTCCACGTCCCTCCGCATAGAGGAGGATTACCAGACTTTGTTACCCTATTGGTGGTGTTATCCGCGCAATAAACTGAGGTTTGTTCATTGGCGCATAAGTAAAAGTCTACTTTTGTGAAATGAGTGAACTCGTCGCCACAATTTATGACGTTGCAGAGGTCAATTTGGAAGGTGGCAGTCGATCCTAGGGTGTAATTTAACTCAATTCCGCCAAAATCTCCAAGGCACTTGTCTGTGGGAGAAGGGGACACGCTCCGCCTGGATATTTTATTTTGATGATGACTGGTACATGTTTGGAAAGGCAGTTCACAATACAAACCTAGAATCAATGTGACAATGAAAAATGATAAAACACCTATACCTCTCCCGTGACCCAACCCTTAAAGGGCCTGTGTCCTAGATTTTTACCTCCCATTGTTTTCAAAGGTACCTGCAAAGGAAGATAAGGATTAACAATATGGTGAAACACAAAATACCTCTTTTTTTTTTAAAGTTCAGAGTGTTCAGTTCAGTTCTTCGGTGGGAGTGCAGCTACGACCACCAGTGAAAGAGAGGAAAGCTCAATCACATCCGCCTCTTCTGTGTGATGTCCTGGTCTTCACTCACAGGTGTAGACTGACCTGGAGCTAAGTGGTCTCACCAGGAGATTATTCTGCCCCTATTGGTGGGACCACTGATCTGACGGTGCACCTAAGGTGTAGACTAACCTTTAGGTGTAAATGAACGCTTTCTCACCCTAGGGGATTATTCTGCTCCTTGAATTGGGTGAGAAAGGTCTTCTGGTGTGCTGGTGTTGTCCCTCAGGTTCTGCTGGACCTCTGGCAGCGATCTCTGTGGTGCCTCTGCTGCTGCACACTGGCTCCAATGATACCACGTGTCTCCTTTGCCCTTGACCCTCACCGCATGTGAGGTTCTCTCTGTGACCTGGAATGGACCCGTTCACCTCGGCTCTGACCACTTCCGTTTGATGACTTTCAGAAGGATCCACTCCGCGTCTGAGGTGGTGGCTCGAGCCTCGGATGGTTGGGCGGCCACTTGTTTTGAGAATGCTGCAACCAAGCTGTGGAGAGATCTATAGTAATCACGGTGAGACATAGATTGTTCACATTCAGTCAGAAAAGGTAACCTGGTTTTTGGGCCCGGAAAAGGTCTTCCAGTCTGCAGTTCATGGGGCGTCAACCCATGTCTCTGGCTCAATGAGCTTCTTACTGACATCAAAGCTAAAGGTAATGCTGTGACCCAATTCATTTTGGTCTGTGCACAGATCTTAGCCAATTTGGTTTTAATTGTCTGGTTCATCCTTTCCACCTTCCCTTGGGATTGGGGGTGGTACACTGTTCCAAAGGAATGTTTCAGTCCCAAGAACTTTTCAACCTCTCTAAGTTCTTCATTTTTGAAGTGTGTGCTGTTATCTGACCTGATTTTCCCAGGAAAACCGTACCTGGGGATGTAGTGATTAATCAGACACTTCACCACTGTTTTGCTGTCTTCCTTTTTTGCTGGCCAGGCCTCTGGCCAACTGGTGAACGCATCCACACACACCAAAAGATATCTGAACCCATTCACTCTTTCAGTCATGTCTGTGTAGTCTATGATGATTTCCTTACCTGCTACCGGGTCCACAGGGAACTTACCTGGTGCAGGCTTCAGAGTGGGTCTCACATTGAATTGTTGGCAGGTGCTACACGAGCTTATCCAATGACCTACCGTCTGCTTCAGGTATGGACGCCACCAGTGCTCAAGACTCTTCATCATTTGTGCAGTTCCTGCATGTCCCGTTCCATGTGCTTCTTCCAGCGCTGCTGTGGTCAACCCTGGGGGTAGGATGGGATGTCCGTCTGGACTTCTCCATAGTTCATCCTGGTCTTTTCTTCCCCCTCTTGACTTCCAGACTGATTTCTCTTCTGGTGAAGCCCCCTTTTGCAGTCTACTCACCTCCTCCAGAGTCGGTTCTGGTGTCCATTCAACTTCAGAGTTCATCAAGATGTGTATGGGCAGATATCCAGCTTTGGTTTTGGCTGCTTGGTCTGCAGCTTGATTTCCTTGAGCCACCCTAGTGTAGCTGTTATCATGTCCTTTGCATTTTATGACCACTACTTCTTGGGGAGGTAGTAGGGCCTCAGCTAATCTTCTCATTTCTTGCTCATGTTTAATGGGTTTTTGTCCTGTTCTCATCCATTGCTTTAGTTCCACGTGCGCTGCTCTCATGACATAAGCTGAGTCTTTTTGTCCTTCCCCTAGTTCTAGGGCTGCTATTACTGCTAGCACCTCTGCTCTCTGTGCTGATTGGGTGTCTGTCAGCCCTTCTGCCTTAAGAGTCACAAAGTTCGTTCCTGTGTCTTCCACCACTGCATAGGCTGCTTTCAGACCCTCTGTGTCATGTCTAAAACAACAGTCATCTGTGTACAGGTTTCTTGCTTCTGTCAGTGGTTCTCCTTGTAGGTCTGGTCTGATTTTCTCACTTACCTCAATTTTTTTGGTGCATACGTGGAGCTCTCCTTCTGTCATTCTGTCTGCCATGTTGATCCCTTCATGGCTGTAGATGATATTTGGCGCCTCCAGCACCTTACTCAATCTCTGTTGTCTCAATGGTGAGAGTGTGAAAGTTTTGGAATTGACAAATGCCACTACCCCATGTGATGTTAGAATATGTAGTGGATGTCCCATCACTACGTGGGCTGTTTTTTGGATTATTTTTGCCAACCCTGCTGCATGTCTGGTACATTCATGGTGTCTTTGTTCCATGTTGTCAAGCACCACGCTAATATACATTAGCACTGTTCTTACTCCCCCTTTTTTCTGGAACAGCACTCTGTTTGAGGTGTGTGCTGTTACAGAAACATCCAAGTGAAAGGGCAATGTGTAGTCTGGATGTGCCAAGTGAGCAGCTTGGGAAAGGCTGGTTTTAAGAGCCATAAAGACTTCCTCTGCTTCTGTTGTCCATTCTAAAGGCGCTGTTAAATGGCGCATGCCCTGTTTCTTCATTAAGTCGCGGAGTGGGGCAGTTAGGTCAGTGTATCCTGGAATAAATGACCTGCTGTATCCGGTGAGTCCCAAGAAGGAAAGCATGTCCTTCACCCGCACCGGTTTTGGATGAGAAAGGACAGTAGATTGATGTGAAGGGGACATTCCTGTCCCGGGCTGAGAGATTACCCTGCCCAAGAAATCCACCAGTTTCCGGCAAATTTGTAGTTTGGCTTTGCTGACCTTGTACCCAGCTTTTGCTAGGTGTGAGAGCACCACAGCCGTGGCCTCCAAGCATTCAGAAACAGTAGGTGTCACCAAAAGAATGTCATCCACGTATTGGATCAATGTGGTGTTTAGTGGTAGGGGACAATCTTGGAGGGAATCCTTAAAGACCTGATTAAATATCCCGGGTGACAGAGCAAAACCCTGCAGCAAACGTGTGTACCGGTATCTGTAGGATTTGTATGTGAAGGCAAAGATGTCTCTGCATTCTTCCGCTAGAGGCAGGCAGAAGAAGGCATTGGCAAGGTCGATGCAGGTGAACCATGCATGTTTAGATTGGTAAGAGCAACTCAAGGATTGGGCACTGGAACTGTAGAACTGGAAAGTGCTGCATTTACAGCTCTCAAGTCGTGGGCCATTCTCCATTTCCCGGTGCCCTTCTTTTCTACCGGTAAGATGGGTGTGTTCCAAGAAGAGCCGTCAGCTGGTTCCAGCACCCCAGCGTTCCACAGCCCTTCTATGGTGTCAGAAATTCCACTTTCAGCTGCTGGTTTGTGAGGGTACTGGGATTTCCAAATGGGTCGGTCAGTGTTAAGCTGGAAAGTGATGGGAGAGCACTGAATGAGTCCCACGTCCGTGGGGCCCTCAGCCCAAAGTGAAGATGGCATGCTCTGAACTACAGCTGCAGCCATTGGATGATCTGTTTTTTCTCTCCCATGATGTCTTTCAAGTTGCACATGTTCCAAGGTGCCAACGTCTGTGGACATGTTAGTAATGCGGAGGTGTTACATGAGGGGGAATAAGATAGATTGGGTGTGGATAAAGAATGCTAGTCAGTGAGAGCTAGGGAGCATTTTAACACTCCTCCCAGCTCGCGGGCTTCGTGAGCAGGGTGGAGCGCCAGTGAAACATGGGGTACACCAACAGACCACATTTTAAACCAGTTCTCCTGTTCTGTAGACAGCTGCACGGAAGATACGACACCTTCAGGGGCTGCATAAATGTCTGCGGTGGCGATCTCCCAGGAAGTCCCCTCCAGCTCCTCAGCAATGCTTTCCTGATAACACTCACAGTTATTCCTGTCATAGAAGAGGGTGACATGTGGCGGGTCAGGGAGAGGGACGTAGGGTGCAAGGGTCGAGATCCAGGATTTCCACCGAAGGAAGGACGAGAGGATGCCTCCGCCCGCTGTGGTTTCTGGATGCAGGAGGACCCAATATATGTCAGCCATAGGGTCAGCCAGGGGTTGTATGAGATACTGTCCATGAGAGAGGCGGGAATTGTTGCCACAGGCTAGTTGAGTTCCATTGGACAGATGCACAGACAGTCCATCAGGTCCACATAAAATGGTGGCTCCCATTTTAATCAACATGTCTCTGCCCAATAAGTTGACAGGGGTGTCCGCTGACACCAAATAGCTGCGGTTCCAAGTCTGTCCCCCTATCTCGGTTTTTAGGAGTTTGGTGTAAGGTAGGATCTGTTTAGCCCCAGAAAACCCCATGACAGTGGTAGTCCTTGTGGAGAGGGTGGTAGGAGGGGCTCGTTGAATAGTTGAGCATGTGGCCCCAGTGTCCACCAAAAAAGGAAGAGTTTGTCCATACACTGTCATGGACAGTAAGGGGTCCTCAGTCCCTCTGTCCGGGGGGTTCTGTGGGGGCCCTCAGTAGTGGTCTGGCCTAAAGCTGGGTTCATCCCAGGCTGGCAGCTGAAGTGAAGGTTGCTGCTGTTGACCTCCACGTGGTGGACCACCCCGTCCTCAATACGGGCGTCGCCCTGGGCCTCCTCTGGGTCCATACCCACGCCCATATGCCTCAAGGTTGTACGGACAACCTCAGCTCCAATGACCCTGCTCCTCACAGTAGTAGCAAACGTCAGCACCCCCCCATCGCCTTGGTGGTCCTCCACGGAATCCACGGCCCCTTGGCCCGCCCCTGGCCCTGAACCGGCCTGGTCGGGCATGATAAGGACCAGATGTTGCAGACCTCGGTGCAATCGTGTCCTGATGGCCAGGAAAGGGAGGAGTCTGGGGGCCCTGAAAAACCACACCTTCATACATTATTTTTGGAGTTTTGTTGTCTTTCTTCTTTTCTCCTGCTTTCTGCTTTGCTTCGGCTAACTGCATTTTTAGCAATTGTGTTTGCAGGGTCTTAAGTTCCTCCTCATCTTTTTTATGGTCCTCTCTTATTTTGGACAGGTGATGGATCAGATGGCGATCCCAAGTTCCAGTGTCCGCTCCAGCCATGTCAGGATTGTCGTCCATACTGGCCTTCACCTGTTGGGGTAGTCCTTTAAGGACAGTATCTCTGAACCAGTCTCGTTGTGCCCCCTCATTTGCCGGATTAGTCCCTGTCTGAGTTTGCCACATGGATTTACACTGGTCCTGGTATTCCCTGGGGTTAATTTTAGGGTCCCATTCAAACTTAGGGATGGTGTGTCCCCTGGTTACAGGGTATGCTGTTCTCAATGCATCACCTAGCCAGTGGACATGCTGGGTGAAGAGGTCAGAATCCGGGGCTCCTGAGGTGTAAGCAGCAGTCTCAATCTCTCTACATGTGTGGTGTGGCATGCAACGTGCTGCCACTGCTCTATAATCTCCCAATCCTAGTGTGGTGCCTGCCGTCAGGGTGTCTAAAGTCTGGAGCCACACTGCTGCTCCTTCAGTTATGGGGGGCAGTTTGTCACAGAGAGCCGTAATGTCGCCCAGAGAGAAAGGTTTATACCAAGGGGCGGGGGGGCTCCAGAGCCTTGTTGCTGTAAAAGGGGATAATTGGCTTTTGGGGCATAACTAAAGCCTTCTGGTTTAGCTGCTGCTTTGCAGTCTAAATGGATTCTGGACTGTACAACGTCTGACTGTGTATTGGGTGTCCGTCCTCAGGATGGTTTTGCTGCGGATCTGCTCTGTCTTCTCCATCATCCTGCGGTATGCTGTGCCTGTTTTCCTGCAGCTCTACAGCTGGGGTAGAGGTGTAACAAGGTGTGGGTGTGAGAAAAGGATTGGGACACAAAACCCTATCTGGCCTCCAGGATCCACTTATCAGTAAAGCCACTGATCCCACCGGATCAGTCCCTGCTCCTTGTAAGCCAGAGCTTGGGCCGGGTGTCCCGGGTGGCCCCCGTGCCCCAGCCTCTGAAATTAGAGAAGATGGTTGGGAGGATTGTTGTGGGGGTGAGCGAAAGGGATTTGTTTTGCTCAAGCTTCTTTGATGTTGTTCTTGTCTTTCTCTTACCTCTCTGTCCTGAAATGCTGCTTTTTCTGCATACTGAAATGAGCCAGCAGACGCTGACATAGATAATCCGGAAGTTCCACTGACAGATCCAGTCCCCCCTTCTGGAATGTCCAAGCCATGCAATACAAGTGTTCCATTCTCTACTTCCAATATGGGGTACAATCCACCAGGGGGCAGTGTGGGTGCACTAGTGAGTGAGCTGTACTTGGAGGAGGGTCTATACGGGAGGGGTGTGTCTGGGCTCGTCCCCTGAGCTGATTTTGACCTCTTCTTCTTGTCTTCTCCTCTGGGTTCCTTCTGCATCATTGTGTGTTTTCCTCCTTGATGTATTAGAATCATGTCTCCCCAGAAGTGTTCCTCTTTTTCATATTTATCTATGTTTGTGTTGTACTTACTTTTAGACCATACAGTAGCTTTATTCAACTTACTTTGTGCTTCCTGTCTGTGTTTCTTAGCTGTGTTCATTTTCTTTCTAAACCAATCACCTAAATTCCACTTGTCCGTCAAATTAATTCCATCCGCCTTCAGTGGTTTTCTTACCTGTTTTTTGATTTTCTTTTTCAGTTTTTGACTTTCCTCCTTACCTCTCATTTGGAGAACCAGTGCTTGCGTGTTATTCAATTGTGTGTTTATATCTAACCATCCTGGTGTTTCCGGAAATTTCCCTTCCATGTTGTTTAAAATCCTGTGAAATTAATGTTCAATTAACGCTTCACAATATGCATATAAAATCCGCTTATCACTGTATTGTCCTTGTTAACTGCCTGGTTCACCAGACAATACAGTGCATTTACTCAACAGCAATGGTGTGCCAGCTCTGTGCGGGCCTCACCCAGTCAGACAACATTCAGTCAGACAGCGCTTGTCACAGTCACTCCCGTTTAATATCAGCAAACACTTAACATTCACAATCCGCACTGCAGATGCCTATATTCAATAAATGCTTTTTTATTTTCCCTCAAATAATCAAAAATCCAACCGCATTTTTAATTCAGAATGATTGTTCAATTATTTAACGTGTAATTCCTCTGTGTGTCCACTAGATGAGCTTCTAACCCTGCGTAACATTTCTGAATGGGCCTCTTAACCCTTTTTTTTTTTTTTTTAAATCTGCATCTCTAATCCTTTTTAATCATTTGTGGTTTGCTACGTCACGGGCCTTAAACCCAGCTATATCTTATTGATCCGTCAATCAATAAGTTGAGACGCCACTCCCAGCAATATCACCTTTTTTCAGCTTTAAATGAGGCCTCTAACCTTCAAGCTTAATTCTTATCTGACTCCATTTGAACACGTCCAGTTAACGCACACTCTTTTACAGTTTTGCAGAGTAAAATGACATTAAGAACCAACTGACACTTGGTTAATTTAGCCTATATATAAATTAAATCGGAGAGTTTAATAAAATAGGCTCTGCCTCACATTTTTGAAGATTTATGGGCGCCCTGGTGTTAGAAGGTTCCGTCTGTCACACCCTGTTTTTGTCCGCGTCGGGGGTCACCAAATTGTTGAAGTTCCCTTTAACGGGGCCTTCTGCATGTTTGTTTATTCACCGTAACCTAGAGGAATTCACAACACATTAGAATAAATCACATGGAGACAGCTGTATGTCATTCAATTACCTGGGCCCAGGGAAAAAGAGCTCATGTAGGTAGGATACACCGAGACTTCTTTCTGGCTCCCCCTCACTGGACTCATTTCTTTTATTAAAACACACACGAAAATGGGCAGCGCCCTTGTTTACAATATTTTCTTACGCATAGTCACGTACACACTTTTCCGGCTGACCATATTTAGACAGGTATTTTCCACCAGCTGCATCCCGTATCTTCTGATAGCAGGGAGTAACACTTATCACCAATTTTCACACACATGTAGTTCTCAGTAATTTTCCACTTTCCTCTCCTGTGAGAAATACTTCTGCAGGCCACACAATGTCTTATACTAACACATGTTACACATTTTATTTCCCACACTGGTTATGAACATAAAAATAATGTACACACATAATATATCTCCACAAGGGGTGACCGCAAACCTCTCGGTAGATTGAATCACGTCGGGGTCACCAATATGTAGGAGCAGGTGGTCTTATCACTGAGCTAAAATAATTAAAACAGAACTCAGAAATATCTCTCTCAAGCAGTCCCCATGGGGGGGGGGAACTTTTATTCTTCAAAAAAGTGCACAGAATCATCTTCATAAAAAATTCCAGAAGTCTCCCACTCCCACCCCTTCAGTCTTTACAGGGCGGTTTTATACAGATTGGTGTGTATTTAGGTCTTCTTGACCAATTGAAATCATCATACTCATTTACGTAAACATTGCTTGTCTCTACTTTTCCGGGAATACACTCCAGCCAGTGTGGATAAATATTATGTGTGTGCATCATTATTATTACTATGTTCATAACCAGTGTGGGAAATAAAATGTGTAACATGTGTTAGTATAAGACATTGTGTATTGTGTGGCCTGCAGAAGTATTTCTCACAGGAGAGGTGAAGTGGAAAATTACTGAGAACTGCAGGAGTGTGTGAAAATGAGAGATAGTACAACTGACTGAAGTACTCCCTGCTTATATCAAAAGATACGGGATAAGATACAATACCTGTCTAAATATGGTCAGCCGGAAAAATGTGTACGTGACTATGTGTAGAAAATATTGTAAACAAGGGCGCTGCCCATTTTCGTGTGTGTTTTAATAAAAGACATGAGCCCAGTGAGAGAAGCAGAAAAAGTCTCGGTGTATCCTACCTACATGAGCTCTTCCCCTGGGCCCAGGTACAGGTCCTTCTCAAAATATTAGCATATTGTGATAAAGTTCATTATTTTCCATAATGTCATGATGAAAATTTAACATTCATATATTTTAGAATCATTGCACACTAACTGAAATATTTCAGGTCTTTTATTGTCTTAATACGGATGATTTTGGCATACAGCACATGAAAACCCAAAATTCCTATCTCACAAAATTAGCATATCATTAAAAGGGTCTCTAAACGAGCTATGAACCTAATCATCTGAATCAACGAGTTAACTCTAAACACCTGCAAAAGATTCCTGAGGCCTTTAAAACTCCCAGCCTGGTTCATCACTCAAAACCCCAATCATGGGTAAGACTGCCGACCTGACTGCTGTCCAGAAGGCCACTATTGACACCCTCAAGCAAGAGGGTAAGACACAGAAAGAAATTTCTGAACGAATAGGCAGTTCCCAGAGTGCTGTATCAAGGCACCTCAGTGGGAAGTCTGTGGGAAGGAAAAAGTGTGGCAGAAAACGCTGCACAACGAGAAGAGGTGACCGGACCCTGAGGAAGATTGTGGAGAAGGGCCGATTCCAGACCTTAGGGGACCTGCGGAAGCAGTGGACTGAGTCTGGAGTAGAAACATCCAGAGCCACCGTGCACAGGTGTGTGCAGGAAATGGGCTACAGGTGCCGCATTCCCCAGGTCAAGCCACTTTTGAACCAGAAACAGCAGCAGAAGCGCCTGACCTGGGCTACAGAGAAGCAGCACTAGACTGTTGCTCAGTGGTCCAAAGTACTTTTTTCGGATGAAAGCAAATTCTGCATGTCATTCGGAAATCAAAGTGCCAGAGTCTGGAGGAAGACTGGGGAGAAGAAAATGCCAAAATGCCAGAAGTCCAGTGTCAAGTACCCACAATCAGTGATGGTCTAGGGTGCCGTGTCAGCTGCTGGTGTTGGTCCACTGTGTTTTATCAAGGGCAGGGTCAATGCAGCTAGCTATCAGGAGATTTTGGAGCACTTCATGCTTCCATCTGCTGAAAAGCTTTATGAAGATGAAGATTTCATTTTTCAGCAAGACCTGGCACCTGTTCACAGTGCCAAAACCACTGGTAAATGGTTTACTGACCATGGTATCACTGTGCTCAATTGGCCTGCCAACTCTCCTGACCTGAACCCCATAGAAAATCTGTGGGATATTGTGAAGAGAACATTGAGAGACTCAAGACCCAACACTCTGGATGAGCTAAAGGCCGCTATCGAAGCATCCTGGGCCTCCATAAGATCTTAGCAGTGCCACAGGCTGATTGCCTCCATGCCACGCCGCATTGAAGCAGTCATTTCTGCAAAAGAATTCCCGACCAAGTATTGAGTGCATAACTGTACATGATTATTTGAAGGTTGACGTTTTTTGTATTAAAAACACTTTTCTTTTATTGGTCGGATGAAATATGCTAATTTTGTGAGATAGGAATTTTGGGTTTTCATGAGCTGTATGCCACAATCATCCGTATTAAGACAATAAAAGACCTGAAATATTTCAGTTAGTGTGCAATGAATCTAAAATATATGAATGTTAAATTTTCATCATGACATTATGGAAAATAATGAACTTTATGACAATATGCTAATATTTTGAGAAGGACCTGTACAGCTGTCTCCGTGTGATTTATTCTAATGTGTTGTGAATTCTTCCAGGTTACGATGTATAAACGAACGTGCAGAAGGCCCCTTTAAAGGGGTACTTCAACACCAGACATCTGGAAAACATCAAGTTGGCGTACGTGACAGTTTACAATAACATTCTCATCAGTTATCTGTTTAATGGACAATAATGTTGAGATGACCTGGCAGCATTTAGAGGTATCACAACTTTCCCAGCTGAACACAATAACAAGCTCTTATCATTCCTCATTCCTGAGCTCAACTGGACCCTTGCTATTTCCGTTTTTGGCCATACAGGAATCAAGGTCCAGAAATAGTCTGCCTGAGACACACAAACATTTTTAACCACACAAAATGCTTCCACAATGGAAGTTAAAGACAGATATAATTCAGTCAGATGATATCTAATGTTGATGTTTGGTTCTTTTATTTTTATGCTCTACAAATAAACTGATTTAAACGTTGTTCCTAAATTTAATATGTTAGTGTTTAAATTGTTAAATTTTTACAAATAGATTTACAAATAGATTTTTATATTTTTTTTAATCTTTGAACACAAAACTTTAACAATTTAAATGGCTGAATAATGAACAAGATTATAAAACAAGAAAATAAGCCATTAGGGCTCCATTTGTTCGGCTTCACAGCTCTGTGCTTCATGCTATCACTGTTGCTAGCCAACATAAGTTATGCTGAGGTAAAGGCAGGGGAAACGCAGACCGACATAACATCGGCCGCACCATGCTGATCTGGCATGTTTAGCTAATAGCTACAGGTAGCATAAGTGTTGCTGTTTGACCATCATTTGTTTACATGATTTCTTATAGATGGTCATTTGATTTGGTGATGGACATCCGCTAAGCTCATGTATGCTGCACTGCTCCAGCTCAAAATGCCGTAAAGGAAGTTTAACCTGATGTGAAACGTAAATCGATGAATCTGTGTTTGATTAATCTGAGGCTATCCTCAAGGACCCAGATGTGTGACACAAAGAACTGAATTTTAGAACTGAAAGTGAAAGTAGGCAAACTGAATTTTCAAAACAACGAAATACAATGCAAATTAATTCAGTTTCAAACCATTAAATCCAGTTTTCAAACCAATAAATTCTGTTTCAAACCAATATATTGAGTGTCAATCCATTAAATTCAGTTTCAAATCAATGCATTTAATTTAAAATTACACAAATACAGATTCAGTCTGAAAAATTCAAATTCAGTTTCTGATGGCCCAAGTTTCTTCTTTAAATACTAATAATGTTTGCCTGTCACTGGTATGATATAGTTGTAATACAATCCTTTCAAGAAATCTAAAATTCTCTGGTCATTGGTGTAAAAACAACTTTAGTCCAAATTTTCTAATACTAATAATATTTGTCTTTCGCTGGTAATCCTTCTGAGAAATCTGAAAATCTATGAAAAGTAATGAAATCACACATTTAAGTAGATGAGAAAAGAGACCACATTAGGTAAGAAGAGGGAAAAAAATCATATTTCACACTTTATCCTTAGCAGGATACAGTTTGAGATTGCAAAAAAAAAACCTCAGCACAAAGAAGCAACCTATATACGAAACAACATCATGCAGGGGATCCAGATTCAAAAAACAATTATTAGGGTTAGACTGACTCTTAATTTTCCGTCAGCCTCGAGAGTCTCGCTGGTGCATTATTGCCTGCATGGCTCATTCTCCATTCTCATGCCTACGCAGGCTCACTCACCTGCATCCATTCATCCTTTTCATGCCTTCGTGGCTCAGTACATTCTTCATTGCTGCATGATCTATCATTTCACGCCTACGCAGACTCTGTCATCATTCTCTTGCCTCTGTAGATTAATCTTTCATTCTCTTGCATTCGCAGGCTCACTCACCAGCATCCATTCATCATCCTCAAGCCTTCATGGCTCGACCTATCATTCTCATGCCTCTGCTGTATCATTTTCCTCAGTACCTTCGCGGCTCAACTTCATCCCCTGTCCACCAAGACATCTCTAATCCTAATCCTAAATCATTCATTCAAGCTCATGTCATTCATAGCATTCATGTCTTCCTCTGGGGTTGGAGCGCCAAAGAAATAAACATCTGCTATTTAGCTTCTCTAATTGGCATCTTTGTTTTTCATTGTGAGTCTTTACAGGATTGAAATGGAGTTTTGACGAAAATTCAATCTGGAAGACTCAGATTCACCTCCACCACCGGCTCTGTACTATGACTCCATTATGCGTCTCTGCTCCAACCAATAAGCGTCAAGTCTGCGTTCCTCCTCAGCCAATCACCCTTCAAGGCTTCGCTTTTAAGGACCTCCAACCATTGATCTCCCTGCTCTCCCGCTGAGCTTCGATTCTCCACCACCCCATCGCCACCATCTGGCTTCTGTTAGAATTATGATTATTGATTAATTAATATCTATCAAGAATTATAATTTAAAATCATAATTTGAAAAAATATAATTTCTTAACCAAAAATCATGACTTACGAACAGAAATCAGAGATGTCCTCTGGTGTTGTGATTATGGGCTCAAAGCTCTTTAATAATTACAATTAGCTATTCATCATTAATAATTAATAAATTATTAACCAAAACCACAAAATGTCACTGTTTATTCAACCGCTTCACCAAAGGTGGGGGAACTTCGACCTTGTTTTGACAGATAAATCACTCTTGCACGAAATAAACACAAACGCTTCTCTTAATTATATATATGAAGATTTATTGAAGCTAAATAATTCTATATACCATTATTCTGGTCCAAAACCATCACCTAACTAACAAGCACTATTCTACACAAAGGGGATAAAAATGACTATTTAACAATAATAATAAAAGAAAAATATATGCATTATTGTCAATGAAGATCAAATTAGCAGTTTTATGGACAAAATGTGAAATTTGGGTTAAATGGCAAGAGAAATCCTCCTGGTGTGCTGATGTCTCGATTGCAGCCATCAGCAGATAAAACGGTGGGGCCAAACCCCTTTAGCCTCTAGGAGCTGATTGCCACAAATCTCGAACAAAGAGTCATAAAACTCTGAGGCGGGAACTCAGTGGAAAAATTCCAGTAATAAAACTGGAACAAAGGAGTGGTCAGGCGAGGCCCAGACCGCAGTTGCTTTCAATGAAAACTTTTAAAAGTCCAAAAGTCTAACTCCTGGCTGATTTCGGATCAGCCAGACAAAAACATGAACACGCACGATTCACTAGTGCTTGTGCAGCACGATTCACTAGTGCTTGTGCAGCAAATCAAAACACAGCTCATTGTAAAACACTTCAATCAGTATTGCATGCAACAAGTTGATACCTTGGATTAACTACTGGTGATTCTAAATCACCTTAACTATGCCTCATCCTGCCCAGACCTCTAAATGTAGCTATCTGGTTTACTATGAAAAGAACGAAATTACTTTGACGTTGATTTATTCTCTCCAGCAGGTGAGGATGGGTCAGGTCTGAAGAAAAACAAGGGAGGGGGGATCACTCGTCCGTGATCACCTCAAGAAAAAAAATGGTAAACTTCCCAGGAGGGGAAAATATGAAGAACCGTTTAGTCGACTGAATCAACAAGGAGGAAACTCATCTCCTTGGAAATAAAACCTCTGTGGGTTTTTCACCTGCGCCTGGTGTTGGCATGGTCTTTGATCGGTATATGAATCTTCTGACCTTCTTGTATCAGACAGATTTCCAGCTTTCAAGCTCTTCCGGGAATGGCCTTGTGGAGCAAAAGTTCACCTGCGAGCTTTTGCCTCTCCAGATATGCGCTTTCATTGCGTGGTCCTGTGAGACCCGCTGGAAATGGCAATTAAATCATTATTTTCGGTGGATTTATAATCCCAGTGACGTCACAGCTGTGATGTCTGTTCAGCTGTGCATGTCAAACTGTGCGACCAAAATTGATGACTCCAACACTTCCTAGCTCCTTGCAACTCCTTTATTATCGGGCCTCCAGTCCATCACCAGTATCGGATCCCGGGGGGAAGACATCTCTAATCCTAATCCTAAATCATTCATTAAAGCTCATGTCATTCATAGCATTCATGTGGGGTCCGAGCGCCAAAGAAATAAACATCTGCTATTTAACTTCTCTAATCGGCATCTTTGTGTTTTTATTGTGAGTCTTTACAGGATTGAAATCCATTATTGTGTTCACAGTTTTTCTGGTCATGAAGCAAACTGAGGAATTAAGAACTATGTCAAGAATCAAAAAGCATGTCACACAAATCATTGGATGGAAGAATTCACAACAAAAGTCTACAAGAGTTTACGATGGAAGATGTCCACTTTGGTCTTAGTCCTTCTCAGGCTAGCCATTAGTTGCAGCCTTCAGGACAACTAATCTGTCTTCTGATAGCTCCTTCTCTGATAGAAAAAACTAATCATTGATCCAGAACCTGTAGTTATGGGATCAGTGTAGAGGAAGAAATAGAAAGGATGCTGTAGAAGAATAGAAAAGAAAAACATACATTAGTATCCTTAAAACAGATTACTACCCATTTAAAGAGATACTCAAATCTTCAAAATGACAAATTGCTATTTGAAAAAGACCTCATTTTCAAGAAAAAGAGTCAGTAGTACTGAAATTGTCACAGTGATTTCGCAGACATGCTTCCTGTGCTCAGAGTGACAAAAAACAGTTGAAATGCATAAGTTTGTTAAATAATGGTTAAAAAAAAACCAAACATTTCACATAAAAATCTAAAATGAGCAAACAAGTTAATAAAAATTTTTATTTGTTGCAAATGCAAAAGCATATCATCTAAATGTTTAATTACTAATACAAACAAACAACTATGGCGACTCCCACTCTTTTCTACATCACCTAATAAATGACTCATCTGAAGTGAAGTGGAGCAACTCTTGTCACCTTAGTTACCAACCCAATGGGAATTTTACTTGTAGCAACATGTTATTTTTACATGTTACATGTCTGTGGTATATTCTTTGTTGCTGCATGTCGATATTCTGATCTGCAACATATTTCTATGAAAGCAGCATGAACCACAGCCAATTACCCACACATGCCAACACTCAGGGAACATAAACTTTTAGGTAAATCAACTATATCACTTCAAATGAAGTCAGAATATGTTCTGAAATTTAATTTGTCAAAATATTATTAAGGAATAATACTTTTAACCAATACACAAACTCCTGTCCAGAGATCGAATGTTTTATGGGTGTCGGGGTTGGAGATCTCTGTGTTTTTTTTTGTATTGTTTGTGTCTGGTTTTCTAGAGGGCGTTGGAGAGCAGGAGCAGTGAGACAGGTGTTCTCCATTCACCGGTAATGAGGCTCCTGGAGTATTTAAGCAGGAGGCATTCAGCATGTCAGCGCTCGAGTGTTAGCCTTCAGTGGTACTATTCAAGGTGACCTTTGAGCCGCTTCTCGTATTGCTTGCTTCAACTTTGTTAACCTATTTTGTCTTTTCAGTATACCATGTTGGTGACTACCTGGATGTTACCCAGGCTGGCCACCAATGGATTTTGCTTATGAGACCTCGTTCCAAGTTTCCCACAGATGGATCTACAAACTGGTGTCTCGCTAACCGCCGATCCTGCCTCCACGGAACCTGTCCACCCTCCACCGCTCCACTTGTGCCCATCATACAATCCTCCAAACACCGTTTACGTCCAAGGGACTAAGTATCTTGGCAGAACTCACCTCCATAGTCCCATGCTGTTTCCTCCGGCCCAACTCCCTCTCCTCCTTGCGGTTTGTCAACTAGTAAGAAACAGAACACCATTAGTTTCCCATCTTAGTTACCGTCTTACCTTACCTATGCTTTCTTCGTTACTGCTTTGCTTACTGTGCCAAAACCGTACTTACTTCTGTGCTTTCAATAAATTTGTTAAATACTTCCTGGTTTCCTTTGAGCGTTTACTGCATGTGTCAGAACTATCTGTAAAATGATGACAATGGGAGCTTCAAATAATGGAAAACTGTAGTTTTTTGTCTTTTTGTATTTTTTTTTTGTAATATCAGGCTGAACCTATAGAGTACAATTTTCTTCTGGTCCCTGAGCACACTGAAAACCAAATTAAACCAATCACAGTTGGTCTTCGGATGTAACCGGCTCTCTCAATGGTTAGACAGCCACACTAGGATCACAACACTGTTGGATATCTAAGGAATGAGAGAGCCGGTTACATCCAAGAAGCAACTGTGATTGGTTTGATTTGGTTTTCAGTGTGCTCAGGGACCAGAAGGGTCATGGAAATGGTAAATGGAGAGGGTAAAGGAAAAATGCTATTGCAAAAAGGATTTGAAAATGCAAGTAAAAAAAAAAATGGAAATGGAAAAAGGAATAAATTTTTGAATTGTGTTTTTTAAATCTCCATTTAGAAATAGGATTTGAAAATACATTTTCAAATTGCAGTATTTAATAATGGATTGATAAATGCAATTTACAATTCCTCTTTACTAATTCAATTTAAAATGTGCAATTACAAAACTGTTTTCAAATTGGATTTCTAATTGTATCATTTAAAAGTTAAATTTGAAATGGCTGTATTTCTTTTTCAGTGACTCTCCTGCTCCTCCATACTAAGCACTGTTGCTGTTGTTCAAATTAACTATGGTTATAAAATACGTAACAAAATGAATTAATGCTCGAACAAATAAACATTTTATCTATAAAATATATTTATTGTTACTATCAGTCTAATTTGCTTTAAATGTTAAATCAGTGTTATAAAATGTAGGTATTGACAAACTTGTGCAATAATTGTGGCACCCAATATTATAAAACAGCAACATTTTTCTTAGATTTACCAGGCACATTAGGTGTATTTGCACAAAGTATTGGTATACCTGAATTTTACCAAGTACCGGATCGCAAAGAAAATCCGTGGTATTGAACATCACTAACGCTAACACTGCCCATTCCCCTGAAGATGATAAGGGTTAGTGCGGCTTTTCTTGATTTTATACAACTTGCAGAGCTGATGGACCAAATTACTCTTAAAATGTTGTCCTTGATCAGAATGAATCTGGCTTGGGGAGATAAAAAGCTGAAACCAATGCTTTACTAGTGCTTCTGCAACAGTACTAGCACGCTGATCGTTCATGGGGATCGTCTGTGTAAACTTTGAGAAGACATCAGTCATTACAAGAACATTTTCTCTACCATCTGTAGATAGCTCTAAACTGCAAAATCTATAGCCTAAATCTCATGACGTCTGGATGCTTTGATTGTGCCCATATAGGTTTTAACTTTTTGCAGCAAAGCCTCTGACAACACACCTTTCACAGTTTTTACACTACATCTTTATACATATTGGGCCAATAGTGCGGCAAGCCAATTAACTGCAGAGTCCGCTCCACACCTTGATAGCCATGATTATCATAAAGTGAGCGGAGGACACCATCCTGCAAACACTGTGGCAACACAACTGTTTAATCTCAGTTTATCTATCAGAACTGTAAAGGCAACAAAAAGAACTGATTCTCGTTCTCTAAGATGACCCCACTGCTGAAATAACTCCCTTGTGGCCTTGTCAAGGAAGTCTGGAAGTCTCCATACGCAAGAACATAATGATGAGAAGATAATAACTTAATCTAAATACAAAAGCCCTGACTGGTAGCGACAATCTCCAAACAGCTGCTCCATGAAATGCTGAACGGTAATCGGCACATTACACAAACCAAAGGGCATGCAATAAACTCAAATAACCCAAATAATATACAAAAAGCAGTTTTTTTCCTTATCCTTCTTAGCCATCTCAACCTGACCGTAACCACTAGCCAAATCCTATGTCGTAAACCACTGTGCTCCCGCCAAAGCATCCAGAGATTTGTAAATTCTAGGGAAGGGGAATTCATCCTTCCTCGTCCTGGAATTTAGCCATCTGTAATCCACACACATGCGTAACGTACCATCCTTCCTTTATTCCAAAACTATTGGTGATGCATATGGTGATTTCCCTGATTATGTGACTTTGTAATAACTGTTGAATGTGATTACGGACTAGGTCGTATTGGGAAGGGGGAATACATCTGTATGGTTGTCGCGCTCGTGCTTCCTCTAATGGGGATTTCATGTGTTATTAAGTTGGTACTACCCACATCTAGATCACTCCTAGCAAACACTTTGTTTTACTTTAGTAACACCTCAATAGTTTCATGACTAGAAATAAACGCTGTACAACCATGTGAGTCAACAGAAACGTGTATCTTAGAATCTTCTGTCACAACAGCAGCAGCTTGAACAGTAGCCACAACTCTACGAGGTGCAACCACACACCAGTTTTACCCACATTGGTAATGAGAACAAATGCTCTCTGTCTTCCCCAAAGAAGGCGAAACCAACAACCCCTCCAGGAGACTATCCCCCTCAGGGCCAAGAGGTTCAACCAACAAATCAATTGGCTGGTGTGTGTGTGTGTATGTGTGTATTTGTGGGCATATAACAGGCACATAGCAGAGACTGCCAGCTGGCACACAGAAAGACTTCTTACCCTGCACACCGACCCGATTACGGTCTGGGGAGTTGGCCTTCGCCTCTATCATTTGACAGCACCTCAGCATTCTCCTCCACCCCTGTGGTGCTGACTTGAGTACAGGTGCTTCCCAGAGGTCAGGGCCTTATTGCTTGTGCAGCTCAAGGTAAAGAGGGTTGAACACATTCATTCCCAGGTACATAATCTTTCTTCTGTTTTATACAACTGTCTTTTGGGTCCTCAACTACCAATACACCTTGGCAAGGAAGCAATACCCCCAACACAGCAACATCGAGCTCCATATAACCAAGGTAAGGAATTTGTAATCTATTTTCTGCCTTTAAACCCAATCAACCACAGTCCTTTAGTTCTTTATCAGATAAAAGAAAAAAATCTGTTGTGGCAAATCCATCCAGAGTCATCAAGGAAAGTGTGGCCCTACCTGACAAAATACAATATAAACAACACCCCATAATACAAACTAATTAACAGTGTAAAAATCAATAGGCCTACCTGAATTTCCCCACACCCAGGCAATGCCACTTCAGTCACTAATCTTCACTAAAATCATGTGGCCCTATTATGCAAATATTATCACATTACAATATACCACATCATTCAACAATCATTACATTAAAACACCATTTATCTCAAATACGGAGACATTTACACAAGCAATGGACGTGTGGGCCCAGCAAGCACCTGGGTGCCCACCGGAAACTGGCACTTCCCTGCAAAACAGCCAGCTTCCCTTTTACAGAAGCTAAGACATAAGGAAAGTGGAACACCCTCCGGTACCATCTGTTACATAATGTTCTGACAACACCTCACCTACAACACATATTGTTTTATTATTTATCTCTAAAGATATATCTGACTTATCACATACTGCAACAGTCTTAAATAAACTCACTCTCTGCTCCTACTGATGTCTGTCCGGCTGTTTTCAGGTTGCTGAGGTGCTAGGCTAACAGGTTTAGTCTGTTTTGATGTGACTTATGGATAATTTGTCTCATAGCATATTTCATTGGGGTTCTAGAAAATCATGTGGTGCCATGTCCTACAGAAAAAGGTGTTTTGTTTTACAAACTTAAAGCTTTGCTTTCAAGGCAAGAAAATCAACAACTACTCCTTTAACTGAGCTGGAGCTTTGTGTGGACATTTGAGGCACAGTGGAACCTCTCTCATTTTTAATATCATTGTAAAGAGTCAAAAAGGCTTAGCTTGAAAGTAGAAAACTAAGAGTTGTTAAATGAATAAATTAATCAGAATCAGAATCAGAATCAGAATCAGAAAAGCTTTATTGCCAAGTACGTTTTTGGACATACAAGGAATTTGTTTTGGCGTAGTCGGTGCAATACAATACAAATTAAACAGTACAAACATATCTACAATATAATATAAATATAAGTGCACAGTTTTAAGTGATGTGCAAGTAATGTGCACAAACCATAGTCTAATTTTAGTTTAGCAAGATTTCTGCATTCCTAGCACATTACACTGAGGGTGCTACTGTACAAACATAATAGAAAGTAGATGAACAACAGGTATCAGGAGTGGGTTTTCTTGGGAACTTCTGTTACCAATTATTTGAAAATGTTGTGACTGAGACACTGTGAAGCAAAAGTGTCCTTCCAATATTTTCTGTTTTTATGTCTATAGGTTCTCCTCGTCCGTAGACATTACGCTCTGATGTGAATGACTCACTTGAAGCAAACCGCTGCAGTTCTTGTTACCCAGGTAACCAGTTCAATGAGAACCATGGCGATTTCATTGGTATCATGACATAACGGACACAGACATCCATTCAGCAGACACCATCTAAAACCTAACCGTTTCTGAATGTAATAACATTCAATAAAATCATACCCTTGACAGTTCAAAGGTGAGGGTGTGGAGGAGAAGTTAAGAGTCAAATGTAGGTGGGGATAAAAAAAATTACCAAGGAGAGTGCTGCCCTGAAAAGCAGTGGTTTGTACCTCCGGCAACTTTCTCATATGTTTTTGTCTATTAGCAAGCAAGGTCAGCAGGATTAGTAGAGAAGAGAGAGACATTTAATCATTTTCATCAGCAGTGGAAGCTAACAAAATGCATTTACCCACATAACTGCAAATAACTAAATTCTTTTTCTTTACTTTTTAAAATAGTTTGAAAATCTGATATTTAATTTTACTTCAGCATATAGTCTGTTAGTAGTCTGGCTCTAAGTGAAATAAGGACAACTACCTTGAGCTGCGTTTGACCACAGACATCCGACTCATAATAGCATAAAGAACTCGCTTTAAACCTTCACAAACAGGTCAAGGTTACTTTTGGAAGTTAAAAAGATTTTTTTTTTTCAAAAAGAGAACTCGATGGATGTCACAAATAGTGTTTCTGGGCTCTAATGTTTCTCTTTCAACTGCTTTGTAAATACCCTCACGCTGTTTATGACATAACAAAAAGCAACAAAAACAAATAATTCCTCCAAACTCCATGATAAAAACTAATCTGCTGTTAATTGGCTTTATGGAAGAGACTGTTGTTATTAACTTGGTTTGTATTTCGGAAAGGATTTGCCATTATGAAAGCTGAATTTGAATGGGAATTTAACTTATTTAAACAGTCACATTAAATAGCAATTATTTATTGATACTGTTCTTTTTAGAGGTGGTTGTATGATATACATCTGTGGGGCTGATCTGTATACTGCTACACATATAAAACCTCAGGACAAAGAACACTGGGGAAAATGTTACAAGAATTTATATTTTACGCTGCTGGGTCTTAAACAGGTTGTAAGTTAAACAAAAAAAAATGCTTGGATATTTATTGAAAACAACCTTTAAACATATAGTTTAATATATTTTGTCATCAGCTGATGGAAACACCATAACCCAAAAACAAAACAGAAATGGAACTAATAGTGTTCAAAAAGGGCTTACTAGTGAACAACCCCACTGTTCTTGTTGATCACAGGACAACATGCAGGATGGTCCAGAACAGGGATTTTTGTCTTTTGTCAGACAAGGATTGTGAACTGGTCTTGCCCTATTGAAGACACAGTCATCCCGGCACAAATAATAGTTCTCTGTCGATGGGGATTCCTGCTGCGACAATTTTACATCTCCAGCTGTAGTTTGACCCCTGTGTGCAACCTGAAGCCCCATTGAAGGATACCTTTAAGGAAAACGATTCATGATGGAGCCTCCTGTGCTGTGCTCTGTAGAAAATACATTTGGTGAATCAGAATTAACTTTATTTGCAAGGTTTGTACACTCAAACAAGGAATTTGACTTTAGTTTTACTTACTCTCAATGAAGACATCTAAAGTGTAAAAATATAAAGAAGGGAAAATAATTGTTTTTTCTTTCTTCTATAAATGTTTACATACACTCTTAAAACAACTATGTTGCTATTTATCTCATTTGTTTTAAGAGTGTACAGTGTTTTACAAAAGAGGAAGACAAGGTTGAATTAGTGTCTATATGCATAATCTAAATCTGGGCACTCTTAGTGTTAATTGTTCATCAGAGAAACAACCTGGGGGAATAAACTGTCTCTGTGGCAGCTGGTTTTTGCAAATAGCACTCTGTAGCACTGATCTGGTAAAGGTCTAAATAGTTTTTGTCCAGGATGTGTGGGGTCTAGATGTTAACTGCCTATTTCCTGGCCATGGACCTGTACAAATTTTGGATGGAATGAAAGTCAGTCCTGATGATCCTCTCTGCAGACCTAATTGTTATTGAAGTCTGGATCAGTCCTGTTTTGTGAATCAGCCAAACCACACAGTGATAGATGAGCACAGGCAAGACTGAATAATGGCAGCGTGAAAGATGACCAGCAGCTCCCATGGAAGGTTTTTACTTCTTGAATTACTACAGGAACTACAGTCTCTGCTGGGCCTTCTTACGAACAGTGCCTATGTGTGAGGATCATCTCAGGTCCCGAGAAAGTGTGGTTTCTAGGAACCCAGAAGGGATCTACAGTTTCACACAGTGTTGTTGGGAATGGTGAGGGGTGCCAGTGTGTGGGGTGTCCTCCTGATGTCCACCATCATCCCCACTGTCTTGAGCATGTTAAGCTCCAGGAAGGGTTCTGATTGAACCAGTGGACCAGCCAGTTCACCTCCTGTCTGTATGCAAACAGATCACTGTCCTGACTTAGACCATTAACAGTGTTGTCATGTGCTAATTCAGGAGTTTCACAGCCTGGTCTGCTAAGCTGCAGTCATTTGTGTAAAGATAGAAGAGGAGTGGTGAGAGAACACAACACTACGGGGCGTCGGTGTTGATGGTTCTTGTGCAGGAGAAGATGCTCCCAAGCTTCACCTGCGACTGCTGATCAGTCAGGGAGCTGGTAATTCACCAACAGGTGGAGGCTTCTGGTGCTGAAATACCCTATTTACATCTTCCTCAGAGATATTAAGTCCAGCCAGGGAGTCTGAGGAGATGAGTCTGATGTTTTTGTCATGTTACTAACGTTGGAAACCATCAGGACTGTCCAGATAATTTTTTTCACATCAATTTTCCCCAATTTTTTAATATCCCATGTTTGGGGCTTCCTTGCAAACTACACAAAAAAACTACACAAACAAAATTCAAGGTAAAAAAAATTTCAAAGCTGTTTTTCAGATTCAAGGTTTTTTTTTTTTTTACACGTTCCACTCTGTTGAGTTTTAGACTTCTGGCCTGGTTTGGCATTTAGGCGGGGTCTCAGATGACAGGGGTGTGGAATCATCAATGAGATCACAATAAAGAGGCTGGAAAAAAACATTCTCGGTTGTTGCATTCAGGAACTGTGGGAACTGAAAATGTATTTAAAACATCATTGATATTCTACGTTTCTGTGATTTTCCATGCTCTCAAAGTAAAGCAGGAGAACCGCTAGACTGCAGTGGAAGTCTCCAGATACGCAGTTGTATTAAACATGGCCTCCTATTGTTCTGATTCTCCTGTGGGTCCCAGTGACCAGGTAATAAATATAAAAGAGAAAGAGAGAAAACAAACACATTACTAATTCCCAGGGTTGCTGAATGCAATAGCTGGGAATGTTTTGTCCAACCCCCCTGTTGAGCTGTCAGTCATGATTCCACACCCCTGTCATCTGAAGCCTCGCCCCCACTCTGAAACCAGGCCAGAAGTTTGAAGTGTAAAAAAACCCCTTAAATCTGAAAATAGTGTTAATCTTTTTTTTTTTCTTTCAGTTTTTTTCAGTTTGCTTTACTTACTAATTCTTTAGCTCTTTTTAGGATTTTGATAAAGATTGAATTAATTTCGTATGTGTATCATTTATGATGCTGTGCTGTTACAAATATTGCAAGTGTATTGGGAATACCCACCCACCCACCCCGTGGGTTCTCACCGGGTACTCCGGCTTCCTCCCACAGTCCAAAGACATGCCTGTTAGGTTAATTGGTCACTCTAAATTGCCCTTAGGTGTATGAATGAGTGTGTGCATGGTTGTTTGTGTGTTACCTTGTGATGGACTGGCAACCTGTCCAGGGTGTACCCCGCCTCTCGCCCATAGACTGCTGGAGATAGGCACCAGCTCCCCCGCGACCCACTATGGAATAAGCGGTAGAAAATGACTGACTGACTGACTGTATTGGGAATAAGTGTGTAAAATTTGGTCAAAGCAAAGTAAGATACTTTTTGCAGTGGTGTGACTTTCTTATTTGTTTATTTTTTCTTTAAAATGATCAGCTGACCATCTATAAAAGTTCAATGTCCTTTATGCAGTCTTTGTGCTCACTTAAGTGTTCAGAAAAGTTAATACCTGAGTTAATAAGAAAATCCCATGTTGTCCACTTCAAGTCTCTGGCATTCCAGGTGACTGAATCTTCATCTGAATATTTACAAAGTCGGCATAACATCATTAATGGGTCACTTTTATGCCTGGTCTGTCCATGTTTTCATAGATAAGGACTGTTTTGGCAGCAAAGGGGGGAGCTAGCCCACAATTAGAATGTTGCATGATGTTATGCCTGAACAATGTACATTATTACTGTTGGAAAAATGTATATGAGTTATCATTGTTTAGTTTAAATCATGTTTATGTCTGAAGTTCTACTATAGTTAAGATGATTTCTAATTCCTATGATTGCTTTTTTAGTTTGAAAAGTGTTTGTGGAAGGTCAAGTAATGCAGTCTGGAGTGGATCACTCCCTGGACATGACAAGCGTATACCATATATGGGAATGACTACACTTTTAGGTTGAAATCTCTGTAAGAATTGGCTGATCCAATTCCCGCTTTTTGTTTATAGGAATGTGAGTTGTAAATAAAAGGCTGGTACAAGGATTTTCCCTTGTGAGAAGGAAGTCTCTGTTCTGGCAGAGGACTGTCTCACCCTTGCAAGTCAAACTTACTTGGTTCACCGTGTGTCTTATTTTACACTTACCTGTGTTTATCAGCTTTCTAACTTTAACATTTCCTTGGTCCTTCGAGCCGGATCGCTAGAAATCTGCTGCCCAGGGCCCTACAGTGTGTGTGGGGTTTCAGTCTGCTCAGCCTTCAGAACGTCTGGAGAACGAAAATCCTGCACTATAAATTCTGCGTTGGTAACTGCCGAATCGGCCGAGGGGCACCATGGGGTGGATCAATGCGTTCCGACAGACAGTGTGAACAAATGCACAGGTAAGACAGAACCAACTAAGTATATAAAAAGAAATACGCAAGCCGGTAAGCTTGGCGTTAGCGCTAAATAAATATGTGAGCCAGTATGCTCGGTGTTTAACATAACTGCACTTTTTCAAGGGGAAAAAAAGAAGGAAGTGTTTCGCAAATATGGGTCTTGAGTTTAAACGGTTCTCGTAAATCCCCTTAAGGAGATTCAAAAGCAGCCGACTCCAGAGAAAAATCCTTACTCTAGGAAGAAGTGTTTAAAAGCAATAGTGGACTGCAACACGATAATGTTGATGACAGTCCCTATCAACAGCAAATAAAAAATACCATCCAGGCAAACGCTTTGCCTGAGATTTGTAACTGGGTCACAAGGCATAATATTGATTTACCCACCTGCTCGGTTAGCAGTTGGCAGAACTGGGCAATGCATGCTGAAAAGGTGGTCAGTGGAAAGAGAAAACAACCCCCTACTGATACCTTCTATGCTGAAGATGACATATTTTATGCAGGACCAGTAAATAGGGGGAGAGCTAGAATCAGAGGAAAAGGAGGTGATAATGACACATGTTGGTCCTGTGGACACTGTGGATATTGGGCTAGAAACTGTCCAAATGGGCACCCCAGTCAACCATGACTAGATGAAGAAATGATAGACATTGCAGCAGCATACATGGATAAGCTGAGATCCTCTCCAAGTGCAACAGTATATGTCAGTCTACATGAGATACTAACAACTTCACCTACTATATAACATAAAAGATCTGAGTGAATATGTGAAACAAATTGACTAATACAACGATGAAAGTTTTTCAACAGGTGATGCTCATCCAGGAGGAAGACAGTGTTCCTAGGAAATGCAGCTCATTTATTAACAATAACTTTTTCTCCGATAGGTGGAAGCTGGAATAATAACATCACACTGTGTAAGTTTTGTTGACTAATCATAGGCTGGATCTATGAAACATTATGTGCACAGACCAAATGACTAAGGTTGTGACTGACTTATGAACCTCACTGACCTGACAATGATAACGTGACACTTCTGCAGACTGGACGGACCCAAAAGACAACACCTTCAAGGTGGACCCCACTAACACCACCTTATTGATCCTTGGTGGATAAAAAAAGAATTGAAGCATTCAAAACAGACTTAGTGGAAACAAAAAGGGTTATAAGAAAACAATGTGCATTTTAAAAATATAAAAAGAAAATTATATTGGAATTTCTGCAAATGAAATTGCTCTGACAGAGAAGTAAGTAAGTAAGTAAAATGTATTTGTATAGCACATTTCAGAGGCAGGGCAATTCAAATTGCTTTACATTATAAAAATACAAAATCTTAAAAACCCTCAAGCAGATATTCATGACAGCCATGGGGGAAAAGTTGTCAGTGTGTGAATGTGTGTGAATGGGAATGACTGATTTCATTATAGAGCATATTTGAGGGATCTTAAAAGCGCTAACAAAGGTCTGATGTTCAGATGATTATTGCCAAACGTCTATCTCAATAAGGTTTCCAGAATATTTCCAAAATCATATAAAGAGAGCAACGGTTCTACCTGTATTGAAATACTGATAAACATAAGAAAGCTCATAGACCTGTCCTCAATTTTTCACAATTCTTTTACAAACAGGGTAATCAAACTTTTATGTGGCCAATGTCTGTCCATTTTGTCTGTCTGTTTTTGTGAAATGAATGTTTGTTTCATGTTATGTAAAAATTAGGGTATATGTGCACGAAAGACTAAAAGAGCAAGTCTGATCTTTAACAGTACCATAATAATATTAGGTCAGTTCTTTATGGTGAAACAAAAAGATTTTAACAGATGTTTGGACTTTTTCCAGTCAGGTTCAGAATGATCAAATCAGACTCAAATTTAACACAAGATGAAATGCTACTTAACAGAATTACTGGACTGGACTGAAATGGAAAAAATCTCGAGTCAATTGAAACAAACTTTAGTTACTTGAAATAAATATAAAGTGTAATTAAAGGGGAAGAACTATAGCTGACTAAAACTGTACAGTGTGTTTATAAAACAGGGTAAGACAAACTAAGATTATAAGACATAACATGCTCTTCATTTTTGTGTTCATCAATTGTATTAAGCTTTCTAAACTGAAGAGGAGTGAGTTTTTTTCCAGAACTAATGAAAGCTAAAGTAAACCAAGCATTATTAAAATAATAGCAACTAATAAAATTAGTGACCTCATTCTTAAATATAATGAGGACTTACTGCGAAAACAAAAAGAGGCTAGATTAGAATAGATGCATCTAAATAAAGCTAGATTAGAATAGATTATTTAGAGCTGTTATATTCTTGCTGATGAATACAAAAAAAAAAATTGGTATGGAACCAGATGATTAAAAGAGAGCAACTTTATCATGGCCAAACAGAAACATTTGCAGGAAAGATCCAATTTAATTTTATTTAACCCTAACTATCATGACACTATACAGGTCTTATTAACATCTTGGATGGCACATATTATGTATGGAAAGAAATAAAAAAAAGACAGGTATAATTGTGTTAATTGAGTTATTGCTGAAATTATTATATGCTGTGGTGTTACCAGCTAAATAAGCTGAGTGTAAATGTGAAGGGATTACTAGATGCCCTGAAAGAAAGCCTATATTACCTAAATCAATGTTCCACTGGGTTGCAAATGTGAGCCATGGGCAGAGCCATGTCTCAACAGGGGGGATGATTGGCCAAGTGAACAAACAATTCAACACATATGGATTTAATATTTACTAAAAACTTAGTAAAAAAACAAAAACAAATTTGTGCATCTTGTTTGATATGTCTGAAACATAACTCTCAAGGAAATCTTTCCTTGCAAAGGACCAGATGCTATAACGGTGGCAAAAGGGGTTATGTACATTTGGAATTCCAAGAAGGATTCATAGTAATAATGGAACACATTTTGTCAACAAAGTCATACAAGAACTTGGTAAATGTTTTTAGATTGACCTGAAAACACATCGTAGCTACCACCCCCAGAGTGCAGGGTTGACAGAGAGAACAAGACAGTTAAAAGTTAGCTTAGAAAGACAATGGCAGAAACAAAAATAAATTGGGTTGAATGTTTATATATAGTAAAACTTAATATGAGGATAACCCCAGCAGCTCAGGGTGGATTAACAACTTTTAATATATGGCAGATCTTATTAAATCCCTGATCTACAAAAAGACTTAAAAAATCCACAACAAGATGGGACGTTAGCAGACTACATGAAGAAGATATTACAGTCTAGAGACATACAAAATGTTAATAATCTGCCAAATGATGTTTCTGAAGCCGTACAGGTTCCTGATGACGTGAAAGAAGGTGATCGGGTGCTGATTAAGACCATTAAGAAGAAAACGTGGTCTACTTGGGTGGGTCCATCCCAAGTATTATTGACAACTCCTACTGCTGTGAAAATCCAAAACACACTGGTGAGCCTGTCAGTCTTTCCACCCACAGGCTAGGAAGTGAAAGTCTGACTACAAAGGGGTTGTTGCCATATAGTGGAGGTTTTGTCTCAACGTCAGTGAAGAAACCAACGATCCTTCCTAGCCCTTAGGGGTGAGAGAGAGACTAACAGGTAAATCTAAAGGAAAGATGTTGTTGAAACATTTAGTTTTGTTTATCATGTGTGCCCAAATTGTGTTAATAATATGCCAGAAATTTCCACAATCTCATAATCTCCAGAAATTAAAGAGCTGGATGAATGAAGATTTCCATGGAATGTTTATACAAGATATAAATTACTTCTGTGAGACTAACAGCTGGTACCAATATGGGAAAATTGTAACCAAGTCCAGGAACATTTCTGGTTGTTATGTATGCACTGAAATTCCTATCTCCTCCAGCCAACCCAGGTTAACAGCTAAACCAGTACCAGTGCCAAGAGATGAGTGTTTTATCAGAAACAGCGTTCCTGGTGTCAGTACCAGTTTTTGCGTGGTAATGGGTAATATAGCATTTTACATCTGTGATGTTACAGAGTTTAAACAGTTTAATGTTATAACCCCTGTGTCCAACTATATTGAGCTTCTTGCAGGTTCCCATTTTTCTCATTGTGTCGTAGGCACCGGTTCCATCCCAGTGGGGACTATTCCAATGCGCATGTGTAACACGACTTACTATTATTCTTTCAACCAAGCTGAACTAGGGGGAAAGGTCCATGATCTAAAGGGCACTTATGCAATAGATGGATTTCACTGGATGTATGGAACTGCCATTTATTTGCAGTTGCCTCCAAGTTGTAGTGGTGTTTGTGCACCTGTTTATGTCACTGATCACACTTATGTCATTTCAGTTCAACCTTCCCTAAATAGGAGTAAGAGGGAACTCATCCATGTGAAGCCATATGACAGTGTTTGGGCATCAGATGTTCCTGAGGAATTCAAGCATAGATCAAGAGGAAATAAGCTTTTACTAAGTTTATTCCCATGGTTGGGAGTAGGAAAAAAGATGCTTAGATTTGAAATTATAGATTATCGACTGGGACTGTTCGTTAAAGCAACCACAAAAGCTCTTACAGGACTGTCCACAGATGTCACGGCTCTTTGAACCGTGGTGTTGCAGAACAGGATGGTGTTGGACCTGCTGACGGCCTCGGTTGGGGGAGTTTGTGCTCTCCTGAACGAGACCTGCTGCACCTACATCCCTGATGAGACCAATGGTGAAGATGGACACAGAGTGAGCTCATAAGGATGTTCACAAAAGCATTGTGTTGAAATAAGTTACCTTTTAACTTTTTTCTTCTCTTTTTTTTGTGCACTTGGTGTGTCAGCGATATTCTGTGGTCTAGCAATAGGAGGAAAGAAATCTACATGCACTGTCAGCTTGACAGCAGCCCAAGTTAGAAAATAGCATGGTGAGACTCTGCCAGGCCCAGCTAAATTATTTTTTCCTGTCCTGATGTACTTTCAGACAGATAAGCCCTAACACACTCCTCCTACTCAACTCACCTCTGCCCTCCAACCTTAGTCTCTCTGGGAACATGATTGATGAAAAGGTCCAGTCAGAAGAACAATGTTAGCACTTGGTGCCGTGCTGAGGTCTCTGTTGGTGGCATAGTTAACGTGCATCCTCCATCTATCATGGAGAGACTCCTGACATCACACAGGTCTCCAAACAAATGTCAAAGGGGTTAGTCACTTTTCTTTGTATCTTTCACCATGGGTTCTGTTACAGAGTTCAGTCAACAGCGCTGACAGTCAGTGGGGACAGCAAGTCGCTCTGAATATAGAGCAGTTAAGCCTCAGCAGTGACATTTAGAAAGTGCTTGTTTTGTTGTTAGCCTGCTGTCTTGAATTGTGGCGCATCGACCATTAAAAAATAACAACCAAAAAAAAAAAAACACCCGGTGCTGTTTCTGCACACATCAGTGCTGCTAACAATGTGTCAGGCTTACAAGCTAACTAAAATACATCCAGCTTCATTACACTTACCTTGGGGAAATTGGATTAATAACAAGCGTATGGCCCTCGCCTGGACTGATCTATGTGTAGCGATCCTGATTTAAATGGGGTCATAAATGTAATCAGTGATTATAGTTTTGTGGTAAAAGTGCTCCTCTAGGATCCATTTGCTCTGAGGGAACTTAACATGCCGTTGCTACTTTGAAACCATAATTCCGATTTACTACAGCTATGGAAAGGCCAGCCATTTCTCATGTATTTATCTTAGGATATACATGTAAGTGGATTACATAGCTGAGGTCTCTGCCCTCTTTCTGCTCTTCACCTCATCCTCCTCACTCCTGCCGTCCTCTCTCCTGTCGCCAGAGCTGTGCTCATATCCATTACACGGCTCCGCTGCTGTGATAAATCTGTCTGTCAGAGAGACATCATAATCGAATTGTTCCAGAGGTCATTTAACATTGCAGAGGAGGGACTTCACTTTAGCCCTCGGAAGATCCAGCTCAAATACAATTTATGTGTCAGAGATGAATTGTGGAAATAAAACATTCACAGAGAAAATGAACTATCTTACTGACTGAAATAGCCTTGTCATGGCCTGCTGTGTCACTTTATCTGCTAACTTAAATCTCCGGTATTTAAGTGCTCCTCCTCCCTCCACCGTGGCTAGGATTTAATAGCAATAGATAACAGAGAATGGAGTTCCTGATTGGGTGTGTTGGAAACCAAACAGTGTAATGATGCAACCATTTCAGTAGAGAGAAGCTTCACATTAATCCTAGTCCTGATGAGCAAACACAGGCGGGGCTTTCTAATTAGGTCCTAAGGTTTGCACTTACTTTATAAACACAATTAGTGCAGAGCTTTCCCTTTGTTTTGCCCTTCTGGAATATCTAAATTACAGAATACAAAATGCTTTTGATGGTAGTACCTTTGTTTAGGAACCAGTTTTAATTAGAGGAGTCTGTCAGCATTCGACATCTTGATTTGGTAAATGTATTTATTCTACTTGCAGAAGTTCTCCAAAGCTCTCATATAGTGAGAATATGTCTTGTCCACAGTTCTCTTCAGGTGTCCCTACTGGTTTAGTTTTTGAAGACAAGGCCTTTTCCAAACTTTGAACCTTTCTTATACCCCTTTTCCACCAACTCAGTTTGGCGCCTGTTCCGGTTCCCGAACGTGATTTCAAACTGGTGACACATGTTTCCACTCACAAAATGAGGTTTGAAAGCGCGAACTCGGGTTCAACTAGGGCACTGCAAAATACTTGGTTCTTTTGAGTGAACCGTAACGTCACCCGTGGGCAGGTTGAAGCCGCACATAATAGAAGCAGCAAGTACTGCGGCAAAGACATACCTTATAAACATCCTGTATGTTTGTGAAAACACACTAAACATGCATTATATAACTATTTGTTTCTGTTATACTCGGGGATGCTGAACATATGAAATTGAAAACATTGTACATACCATTGTTCTTGCACGGAGACGCCGTCTCCTTTTCCGGATTAACTGTAGTCTGTGGATGCTCTCATTTCGCCTTAACAGGAACACTGCACGCAGCTCGGCAAGCGTCGCTCTGTCGCTCACAAGCCTCCCCTCCACGCTGTGTAACGGCCACTTTGATGACTCATGCCACGACAGGCCATGTAAGGAGACAGTTAATCAAAGAAGACCAAGGTAACTCCAAAGGAGCTGTAGAGATCCACAGCCCAGGTGAAATAATCTATTCACAGGATAACTATTAGTTGTGCATTCCACAACTCTGGGCTCTGTAAAAGACTGGGAAGAATAAAGCTATACAAAGTCATGTTTACAGTTTTTCACAGCCCATGCAGGGGCACACAGCAAATATGCTGAAGGTCACATGAGACAACAATGCACCATTCTGACATGGAAAAGGATGTGTGTTTTGGAAAGCTAACAATTGCCATATCCTGAACACACCAGTCCCATATGGAGACACTACAGCATCCTGCTGTGGATATGTTTTTTCTTTAATAGGGGGAGCCAGTAAGAGTTGGTGGATAGATGGATAGATGGTGGAAAGATGGATAGAGCTAAATACAGAGCGATACTGAAGCTGTTAAAAGCTGGGGTAGTGTTTTACAATACAGCAGGACAACAAGCCTAAACATACAGCCTGTTACATAAACTCTTGATTAAATATAATTACATTTTATGGTTTTAATGTGACAAAATGTAAAATAATACAAGGGGTATTAATACTGTGATTTCATTCTGCAATATGGTTCAGCACATGGTTTGATACCGACCTACAAAGGAGATTTTTATGAATAGTTCATATGCATTGCAAGCTGTTCCAGATTGGAATTTCTTCACTTCAGATGTCTTCTAGAATCCAAAAACATAGAGCTGACAGAAAGAGAAAGTACAACTCCTGTAAGTTTTTTTTAATTTTATCGTTCTTTGTTGAATAAACACTGACACATAGGAATCTGGGCTGTGTTTGTACAAGATTTATATAAATGCACTTTTAATTTTATTTGTCTTTTCTTTTTACCATGACTGCAGAGGTTGTCAGGTTAATTGACCTTAGGCGTTGAATCTTTTCACAGTATAACAGTTAGTCCCTTTAATCAGGTCACATCAGTTGGTTGCACTGAAAAGTAAGAGTGTATTCTCAATTGCAAAAACATAATTGAAACTGCATGCAGTAATAATGTATGTGCTGAACAAGAAGCCAACTGCAGTCCTCAGCTGAGGTACATGAAACACGTTGGGAATCTAGCACAGTTGTAATGTTCTTCTCATCTCACCTGTGGAGACCACTGAAAAAACAGCACCAAGAGCAGTATTACATCACAGATATCTGTAGCTTATTTGTACAAAACATCAAGATCTCATCAGCAGTTGAACACCGTCAGTGCATAAATCAGATTTCATTTCCATCATTTTCAGAAATTCATTTTATGACACAGTTTTTTTCCTTGCAAATGAACAATTAAAAGGTTAGGAATTTAATTGGCTTTAAGTAACAAAATGCAGCAGTAGTTTTGCAACGGCAGTTTATCACATGAGTTCTTAATTAAATGTTTTTGAGTTAATAGGTTCATAATTTTCACAAACAATCTGCCCTAAATCTAAATGAGTTAGAGATGGCTTCCCTGGCTGTTTAATTCGCAAGTTTTTTCTCAGGCGTTACATTTTCCTACAGCAAATTTGACCTCAACATCACTAAGACTGTTAAAATATGAAAATAAATAATGTATTATATTCATAGCCTTTTATACCTTAAAGAATCAGTCTGGAAACCTCTATTTAGGGCGTTTTGAGCGAGGGTTGCAGCTGGAACAGTTTTTCCAACATCAAGGCTGTGTCATGCTTGTTTTTGAGAAGAAATAAACATTTACAAATGAATAATTGATTATATCTGTATTATTTCAGAGTAGCAGGAGTAAGGAAATATGCATGTTCTGAGGTTTTCAAAGACATACTTAATGCATAAGTAATGTTTTCCACTTTCAAGTGTAAAGTCCCATTTTGCCTGAGGTATTTCATTTTTCTGTGTTTGTATCTCTCGCACTATTCTCTATAAACAGTAATCAGAATAAAATGTGGAGAAGGGAGACGTGAGAAAGCACATCAAAGAAGAATATTTGCGCGCTTAGAGTCAAATGAAGTAAACTCACTTGCCTTTACAGCAACTCTGCAGGCGTTCAACCATACGTTTTGCCTCTGCTGCAAAGCCATTAGTCTAAAGGAGTGACAATATTCCAAAAATTCACACAGTTCTATTTTCAGCTCGTGTAGAATTAATTTCACTGCAATCATGCCATGTGTCTTTGCTAAAGCCTTCAGCTTTTTTCTGACCTGCGAGCAGGTCAGCAGGTATGAAGCCATGATGGCGGAAATGTAATTTTACTGAGGAGATTGGATTCCGACTGCTTGACCCTGCAGTGACGCTTAGCTCTCAGTGTTGCACATCTGTCAGAACATTAATTGGCTCCAGCAGTTCATGGATTGCTCTTTCAACCAAGAACAGCGGAGGAAAAGAAATGAAACAACCTCTGTGTGGTCCTTTCCTAATCGATGATGTCCCTTAGGCTAAATTCCGATGTACAAGGAGCAACTCCATGCATCAAAGTGATGTTTTAAAACTGCAGTGTAAAAATGATGTAGTTCTATTAAAGGGAAAGAAGAACCATTTGTGGTAATGCATGACTGTGACAACAAATCTATAAACAGATTAGTATGTATATAGAACAGATTCTAAAGAGAGTAAACACGAGAATATACACATTGACAATCAATTCCCAAATTTAAATGGTAAATGGCCCGTACTTGTATAGCGGGTCATTTATCTTGCTCAAGGACACAACGACTCAGACAGACGGAATAGGGATTCAAACCTCGACTAACCTGAGCTACCGCCTTGAGCCACTGAGTCGGTGGCTCAGGACAAACCCCTACCACCTGAGCCATCGTCACCCACCAATTTTATTAGTTAGTCTAACAGGTACAGCTGAAATTAGATGTTTATTAAAGCTGTAAAAAAGACACACAACCTTTTTTTTCCCAAATGCCTAACATTAAATTTTAATTTAACTTTTTTTTTTTTTTTGGTGAATTTGTACTGATCTGTTTGTGTTTATTTCTCACTTGTGTTCATATTTACATCATCTTAGTGTTGCTTTTTTTCCCAGTTGGGTTGTAGTTTCTTTGTTGTTTGTTTCTACTAATTCTGTGTTATTTCTGTGTTTTATTGTCACTTCCCCTCAGTTCTTTGATCAGTACCCTCTGTCTGCTGTTCAACAATCCCGTAAATATGCTTACAAGGTTTCCCTGTCACTCATCACATCTCATCCAGAGCAGCAAAAGGGGAGACCACGTTTGTTGATTTTGCTGGCTGAGCTGGACTACTTTTTCAAATCTTGGATCCAAAGTTTAGTATAACTTGATGTTTGTGTATGTGATGTGCATCCAGTGTTCATTTCACAGGTGTAATTAAGACAAGCTGTCTAAAGTTCTTTCTGATCTTCTGCAGGAAGGCAATCTAAGCGAGATTCTCCCAGAAGTGAGGACAAATCAGTTTTCCAACAGCTTGAAGAAGAGGGCATCAAAACTGCAGCTCGATAGGCCTGATGTGTACAGTCCGAGCAGCCGCTTATCCCAGCACCGCACGCTGTGTGTGTGTGTGCGAGACCGAGGAGCTGGAAATGTCCCTAGATTTAATTTTAGAAATCTGGTTACCTTATGCTAACAGGAATCTAAGCCTTGAAGGTAGTTTATTTGTTTTGGGTTGTATTTTAAAGTTAAACAAACTTTACCTCAATGTTTTAAACACAGATCAGCCATAACAGGGTCCCAGTTGTCATACATACATTAATATTTGTATAAATGATACTTTAAGATGCATGTAGGACCTAAAGGTTTGCTAAATAAGCAATTTAGTTTGGGTTAGCTGAATGGCTGATCTGAATGTGCCATCACCATCTTGTGAAAGGCTTAAAACGTTCCTCGCTGCCATGTCAGTAGCCCATCGCTCTATTCAAAAATCCTCCACGGTGGTTGCCAGGTAACAACATTAAAAATCAATTATCGAAAAGGTTATTGATTTCTAATTTAGCAAATTATATTTTAAAATATTATTTTACTAAAATAACAGCGGCTGTTTCAAACAAAATTAGGAATCAACTGTCCAAAACAATACTGCTTTTTAATTTAAAGCAAATCATTCTTTAAAATGTTTTGTCAAAATAATGTTTTATTTGCTCTTCTGATTTGCATTGTGAACTAGTTGTTTGGACACATACTAACTGTTATTTTAATTAGATTAAAACTAATTTTACCTCATTCCAAATTCCTCCAGACAAACCTTGGTTCTGAAACATAAATATCCACGTTGAACTGTGATATCATTGCATATCTTTTGGTTATGGTTTATTCCTTAGTTCCCTTTTTCAAGTTTTTTGCTCTCCTATTCTTTCATTTATATTTAGTAGTGTGGTTGAATGTTATTAGCCTAGTTGAAGAGTTTATTGGCTGAAATATTTTAACCTAGAGTTGGATTGTTTTTGTTCATAAATTCTTATATTAAATGCTAAATAGCCTGCACTTGTATAGCGCTTTATCAAGTCCCCAGAGACCCCAAAGTTAAACACCACTGTTTTGTTAGTCTGCCTCAAAATTACATTTTCTAACTTTATTAATAATTTTGTCAATTATTAATTAGAATTATTTGCCAATAGTCAGTTTAACCATCCTTCTAGTGAATCTACAAACTTTTGTTTAATTTTTAGTCCAATTTTTTTGGCATATCAGGGTTCTGAAAAAGGCGTTATGATCTGTGTGGTTTTGTTTTCATTTGTCACCTTTTCTGTTCCACATTTGGTTAAAATATCTTAGTTTTGATTTTCCTTGTGTAGATTTATGTTCTGTCTTGTGATTATATTCAGTGTTCTGTTTATTTTCCTTCGTAACTCTTTTTCCCTCAGCCCCTTTAGTCCTGTTCTCTACACAGTTGCCATATGTCCTGCCAATATGACGTTGATCAAAAAAATTCCAATTTGTTTCAATTATGTCTCATAGTTATTTTGGGCAGCCAAAACTGATTGAGCTGTACTCAGTTTTACGGCAGTGAAATTTGTCATCTGAATATCAAAACAACTTTTCATAACTGGCTTTTAAGTTACAGTTTTATTATGAGTGTGCACACCTCTGTGTATTAATGTCTGTTTTGCATCTGTACCTGTGTGTGTGAAGATTACCTGAGAAATATTAGTCCACCGGACAATGTGTGTGTTCAGGATTGTTGTTGGTCCCCTGTGAGGGGACCAACAACAATCTGAGTGCTGATCCACTCAGTTTATCGTTTAACTTACAAAGAAGAGCACTCAGCCTTCCAACATGAGCACTCAGGCAGAATCTATATGGGCCAAATGTCGCTGTGATACGAGCCAAAGAATCGTGTTAACTGTCAATCATTATGGCCATTAATTAGTAACAATATGAGCCCTGTGACCTGAAAAGACCTCATTTAAAAAAATGTATTTCTTGATTTAACTGAAGGATTCAAATTGGAGGTCTGTTAACTTGCAGTCACAGGCAGCCAGGATTAGTATCTGACAGATTCGCATGATTTGTTAGTAGTAAGTTGTAGTAGAGATACACAGCAGTTCACCAGATGGCTTTTTCCTGTATAAATGTCAGCACCATGGGATAAACTCTGAAACAGAGTCACTGATTAGTTTTTTAATCTTAAATCTGAGGGGACCAGTTCAAGATACCAGAATAAAGTAAACCATGGTGTTGATTTGTAAAGATTCACAAGAAATCTTGAACACTTACGTTTTTATAACTCTTTATATATTTTCACTTTAACCGATTCATTAGTACTCATGTAATAGTAAATATTCTTGCAAATGAGTTTGATTAATAAACTGTTATAAGTAAATTATTGATTCTCAGAAGAATAATAGGCAGCTATTATGATAATTAAAGTTACTCTTTGTCTGTTTTCAATCCAAAAGGTCAAGTCCGATGTAAGAATAATTTACTTTTCTTCCCAACATCAATGAATTACATGTCTTGTCTATTTGTCATTAGAAGGCATCGTATTGTTTAAGGACATAAGGACATATTGCTTCAGGAACACTTACACCTTATATGTCTGTTTCTTGTGTACCAAGCACATGAGGGCACTACAAACTACTAGAAATCGGTTTGAGTTGCCTTTAGTGTTTTTTTATGAACTATGCTATATTATGAAGAACCAATCCTGCCATAATTAAGAATATATACAGAAATACATAGATGCTCAATAAATAAATAAGCATACGAATAAATACTCAAAAATCCAGTAAATAAATAAATGTAAGCAGTAATTAAATTATTCAATTAGAAATAAATGTATGTATTTATTTTAATTAGCTTCTTTATTTACATTTGTAATAAGTACCTTACTTATTTATTATCTATTAAAATGTTCAACTTTATTTATTGATGACATTTTTAAATGTATTTATTTATGTGTATGTTTTAATATTTTTTTGTCTGTTTTATTTTTTTCTTCCATTTTTTTACTCTATTTTATTGTTTAATGCTGTTTGTTTATGCCTGTGCTTTTTACATTTCCGTATGCATTTCTGCATCATTATTTAAATGAAAAAGGGTTATGTCTTCAGGTGTCAACTTCTGCCTATTGCCTGGTTAGCTTAAGCCTGCATAGCTCGAATCTGCATGGCTTTTACCCTCCAAAAAGCATAATTTAGCAATGGTGAACTCACCAGGCAGACATTTGGTGCCCGACCTCTTAACAGCGTTCTATTTCTCCAGTCTATTAGCATCTTCCCTTAAGAGCTCTGAAGTTCCATACAGCAAACCAAGCACACAGCCGCTCCAAACACCCGCGCTGCATTCCGTCCCCCACCACACACCGCGCTGCGACGGCAAGACAGCGACCACATCTTCATTCATGTCTCATTGACTAATTTAATTACTGCCTACATTTATTTATTTACTGTATTTTTTGCGCATTTAATCGTATGCTTATTTATTTATTGAGCATTTATTTATTTATGCTTCCATTCCTAATTATGGCAGAATTGATCCTCCATACTATATAAATAAACATAATTAAATTATTAGGCCAAAAATTAGTAGCTCATCTTTGTGAAGTGGAAGGTGAAGGGTTAATGCTTTTTACAATGTTCTACACATAAAATGTGAAGTATTGCATGGAGAATGTATAGACAGGACAAATATTAGTTGTGCACTCCCCAAATTTGTCCAATATGGCAGACAGACTAAAAGCTGAGCACAGACTATCTCCATTCAATCAGACGAGATCTGAGCAATTTTGCAAAGAAGAGTGGGTAACAATTCTTTTCCTTCCTCTTCACAATAATTTCTTATTTCCTGCAAGATGTTGGTCAGACATACAGGATGCTAAAAGTAATAATAATACACAGCAGTTTTTTGAAACATGACAAAATATGAAAAAGTTCAAGGTGTATTAATACTTTTGCAAGGCCCTGTATGATGGATGCAAAGCTGAAAACCATGTCATATGCTTGCCACTGTAAAAAAATTATGTTTCACACCAATGGAGTTAGTAGTCCTCCTAAGAAAACAAAGCATGACAGATGATTAATGCAAAGCTATCATGCCTATTCTGCATTTTTAAACACACACACACTCAGTTAAGACAAGAAAATAAGCACAACCAGCAGTGAAGTAAGAATGATCCCACAAACCACAGCAGTCTTAGCAAACACATTCATTTAACTTAGTGCTACACAAAGGTTTCTGAGTAGCTGCAAGACCATCCATGAGCAGAAGTGTCATGAACAGCGCGAGACATTTAGGGTGATGACCCCCAAGGGACACTGTAGCTCTGGAACTAATGAGGTATGTTTCGGTGGTGTCTTTTCCTTATTATTTTTAGTCATAATGAGGGTTCAGGCTGTTGGGCTATTCAGCTCTGATCACCCCTATTAGGACCCAACTGAGGGAGAAACAAGAAGAAAAACAGAATATGTTCAAAGAGAGGAGGGCTTTTTTTAAACTCCATTGCTGGTGCAGACAGAGAATGTTTTGGTCTTGATGTAAGAAACCCCAAATAACCCTTGGATGTTCTGTGGGATTTCATTTGCGGTGGAATTAGCAGAAAACAACCACTACACAGGAGCTTTAAAAATCTACGATACAGAATAGACTCTTGCACAAAAGATCACAAATGTACATTAACATCTGCTGTTCCAGCTATGACTTGTGACTTTGTTGTTAGTAGATTTGACATGTAAAAGAAAAGCATAATCAGACAATGACCAGATTTGTAATTTTTTCAGGTCCATCATAGCCGTATCATTTAAAACACATACAGTGTCATTAAATTACTGCGCTCGTTCTGCTCCACTTCACAGGTTGTTGGGGTTATGGGGAATTAATTGAGCTACTGTCGATAAGGAGTAGGAGAGTGTATTACGGTAGAGGAGGATCAAAGAAAAAATAAGGGTTGAGGGAGCAAAAAAAGCCTCATGACTGCAAAATAACACAACCACAATAAGAAATCGTTATCATCCTTATCATCATCATCATCATCACTAACATCATCATCTTAGGCTCATTTCACTTCTCAAGGACTCATGTCATCACACTCATCTGTGTCTACCAACAACTGCGCTAATGAATTCATAATGTTGTGTGCAGTCATCAAAACATCATATATCTCAGAATGCACATTTGCCTCCAACCTCAGATATCTGTATTAAACTCAGCTGCGTTTGTCACTCTGTGCTGACCTTGAGATGGGCTATTACAGACACGTTTTATTCAGACATCAGAATACGCATTGGTCGTGCATCAGGCCTCAGCCCACACATCCCCGCTCCTTCACTGAAAGCTTTTATCAGTGTCACTCGATCCAGAGGAAGGAGAAGGAAGCTGCTCTGCAAAAGGTCTTTGTGGTTTTGGAATGAAGGAGGGACTGAAGTCTCTGCTTTGAGAGCTTGAGATCAAAAGCTGCTCCTCAGCAGTTTGTATGCACATGCATGTTATATGTTGGTAACTCAGTGCTTGTGCTGAACAACAAGTCTGTGCAGCGTAAGTGCGAATAAGCACCAACCAAAACAAAACAACAGAGTACATCTATAGTTTGCTTTGCTACGAATGGAGCATTTGAGAAAAGTTTTAGATGGCCGGCATACGTGGAGCTGGAGGGGAAATGTGTGCTTGAAGCCGGTGATATATAAGAGCATGGAGTGAGGAAGTTGCAGGGGTTCCTTAATTTAAAATTACAAAGGCTGCAGTGACTAACATTTTAAAATTGTGTGCAACAAAGGAAGAATTTACAGAGGATTTTTGTTGTCTATCCGGAGAGAATAGAGAATACGTTAACAGGTGCATATGTCTGAAAATGAATGGAAAAAGTACTAAAGGCAACAAAAACCTGCTTGTTTATGTAATTGACCTTATATTTTGGTTCGGTTTCTTTAGTTTTTTTTTTTTTTTGTCACACTTAAATGCTTCAGATCTTCAAAGAAATGTTAATATCAGACAAAGATAACCTCAATAAATACATAAAGTCCTTTTGCAATTATTTTATTTGTTAGGGTAGAAAAAGGTATCCAAACCAAGCCTTTGTGAAAATGTAAGTACCCATTTCACTAGCCATGCTCCAGGCCACGTTACAGCCAAACCTGTAGAATCAAGACATCACAAAATAGAGTAACAGGTCTCAAGAAGTACCACATCAGACTCAATCTGATGAAATTCAAGAACAGACAAAAAACACTGGCATCTAGAAAAGGAAAAGGATGGGAAAAGGATGCAAAGCCACGTCTAAAGATTTGAGACTTCAGCAAACCACAGTGAGAGATATTATCCATGACAATCAGTCACATCCCTGTGCAGAAGGCAGGTACAGCAAATAGCCACTTCTGTTTTAAATGATGACTTTTCTTTCAGCTTCTTCGCCGTAGAAGACAATTTTACGTCCCTAAATGTAGGACCAGACTGCTGTTACTGAACTGAAAAAGCTGATTTGATATTGCCACTCTCAATGGATAATGATGGATCTTTCAGGTTTTATTAAGTCTAGATTGTTTTGGTTTTATGGTTTTTACCCATTGGTTTTATAAAGATTTAATTTCTTGCATATTTATTTTTCCTATTTTCAGGTATTGCTCTTCTCTTCTGTGTGCTGATTTGATTTGTGGAGCCTGGAGCACTTTAAGCACAGCTAATATTTATTTGAACTGTTCTGATTGTGTTAAGATGTTTTTGTGTCTGTATGAATGTTTTGAACCACTGCAAAACAAATCTACCGACAGGAATCAATAGAGTAACCCTGAACAGAGAGAACATGGAACACTGGTGAACTTTCCCAGGAGTCACTGGTCCACTAAAATCAAAAGAACCCAAAACAACTCGTAAAGCATAAGTGCTCATGATTAAACGATAACAAAAAGACTGGGTAAAAAAATCCATAGAACTCCACAGAAAGTATTCAGTGACTGATGACACACTGAAAATGTTTTGCCCATATAAATAGGTAAAATGTTTAAAACTTCATTTTGTATTTACTCGGGTTATCTTTGTTTGATCATCTGGAAACATTTATGGGTGACCAAAAAATAAAAAAGGAAAAACAGAAAGAAATTGTAAGAGGGAATTTTTACGGCACTATAAGAGGATAAATGTTTCACTTGTCCATTATTTCCTGCTATGTCAAGTCAAAATATCTGCTGAGAAAAGGGCCAAATGCCAGACTTCTATTCCTCCATCCGGACACCAGATGCCTTCGGTTTTACACAGCTGTCATAATCATCCTCTTCCACTCACCTGCCAACTCATCAGCTTCCTTTTTTCTGTTACTGCTGCTCTGCCACTATTTTCACTGTTCCAGTTTCTCACATGCTAGTTTGTCAAAAGTTTCCTCTGACCCACTGCGTTCCAGTCACCAGCCAAACCTGTTCCCACCTGCCATCCATGTGTGTCGTTACTTGTCATTACTTGTCATTAAATTTACTCAGCTGTTACTTCCAGCCTGGACTATGTCAGGACTGGGTTCTCTCTGAACACACTAGCTGTGACACACAACATTGACTGAAAGTAGTAAAAGACTTTCTATTACTCTTGTTGCCTCCTGTTACACAGTGGGTCTGTGTTCTGCTATGTTGCCTTCCCTTTTTACAACCCTGTTGAGAGAATTTAGTTGAGGAAATGAAACAGTCCTCACACTAATTAGGATGCAAGTCAGTTGGAGAGTTCCTGGATAAGAAAAAAAAATCACAAGATAAAATAAAAACTATCACAGTTATCAGTAACTAATGATCCAGTCACACTAAATATACAGCGTCTTGCAAAAGTATTTATTTATTTGAACTTTTCATCATTTTTGTCACATTACAACCATACACTTCAATGTATTTTGCAAGGTATTTATGTGATAGACAAAGTAGTGCATAATTGCTTTGCAAATCTAGAAAGGAAAGATTTTGCCCATCATTTCTGCAAAACAGCTCAAGCTCAGTCTGGTTGGGGGACGTTTCTCAGTTGAACGTAGGTCCTGGCTTTGACTGAGTAAATCTAACATCAATGTTCTTTGGCATAAGCCATTCGATTGTACCTCTGACTGTATGTTTAATCGTTTTTCTGTGGAAAGGTGGTCATTTGCCTCAGTCTCAAGCCCTCTGGAGCATCTAAGAGGTTTCCTTTCAGGTTTTGTCCTGTATGTAGCTCCATCTATCTTCCTATAAACTCTCAACAACCTTCATGTCCCTGCTGATAAAAAGCATCCCCAAGGCATGAAGTGGCCATGATGTAGCCTGCAAACTTAAACTTTGATTAATTTCGTTCAACAGTGCCGTTCTTTTCACTCTTCAGCCAGATTTTTAGAATGTATGACTATATTGTTATGTTGACAGTTTCTGCCACCTAGATGTGGATCGCTGTAGCCCTTCCAGAGTTACAAAGGGTGTCCTGGGTGTTTTTCTGATTATCAGTTTCCTTGCTTGGTCTATCAATTTGGACAGCCATGTATTGGAAGGTTTCCAGCTGTAGCATACTCATTTCATTTTCAAATAATCAGTTGCAGCACTGCAAGATGTTTAAAGCTTGGAGTGACTAACTTAATTAAGTAGGTGGCTTCTGATGGCACTTGGTTGCTCTGAGTTTTATTTGCTGGTATTAGAGTGAAGGAGGCTAAATATCACTGTCTCCCTTTCAGATTTTTATCATCAGAAAATTTGGAAATCCAGATACATTTTGCCTTCTACTTCACATTTATGCTCTTTTGGTCTAATATAAAGCTGAATGTTGTTACTACAATTACTACAATTTCAAATCTGACACACAATTACAAAGGCAGTCAATGTCACAAGTTCCACAATGGAAGATCTCAAGGAAAGCCAAAACTGGGTTGGTTTATCAGTGGCTAGCAATAACTCTGGTTTTGTGGCTGTTTCTTAGTATTGTTTAACCTGTGGGTTGTCTTATTGATTATGATTTCATTACCAGGCCGTGACTCACAGCTGTTGCAGTGATGAAAGCCATTGGGTTTTATTTGCTCAGAGAAACCTGGAGATATCAGAGCAGCTGCCATCTTCTGCAGCACACTGAGGCATGTTTATATTGACAAACTAGTGGAAGTGGAGTGGAGGTAACAGCCTCAGCCTCGGGCCACTGCATCTTGATACTGGGTCCTAAAACCGGCAAAATGAAATGGGAGTTGGGAAAAATGATGGAGGTGGCACTCATGAGGCAGGACCTTACCTACTTCTTATCAGCAAGAGCAGCCAGTGGCCAGAGCAGTCCCACACAGAAGAGGACATTGGTGGTGCTGAGGCCACTGGGTGTGAAGCCAAAAGCACTAATATGAATGATGCATGATGGGGGTGAACTAACTCAGTTTTAAACAGGGATTAACTGATGTACATCATGGTTCTTTTGGGTTAAACGTTTCAGGCTCAAAAAGCCTAGGGCAGTGTGTGGCTTGTGTTTTAGAGGGGTGAAAGGTTAAATACCTCTCCAGCAGTCTCCAGGGTGGACTGTTGTGTGCTGCGAATAAATTCTGTTTAATAATGACAGCCTTGATATTCTGCCTCTCTTTCTCTCTCTCTCTCTCTGTTTTGGTTTGTGGATTGCAGAAAGTGGCAGTGTGGGAAGATGCTACTACTGGCATTGCAATGGTGAGCTGACCAATTCAAAACACATCTGTTCAATTATACCTAAGAACCTTCAAATAATTAATTCTCTTCCCTCTGGCTTCATCTGAATTACTGTTGATTCCAGCAATTTGGGAGTCAGCTTAAACTCTTCTCTGCATGCTGCTGGATTCAGATTGGAATACTTGCAATATGAATATTATAAACCTTTCACAAAAAGTAAAAAATGTGTTTGTCTGATTATTTCTTAGTTGTAGTAATATTTCCTTTTTTACTACTGGAAAGCCTGCCTATTTTCTCTTAAATGTTGTTACCTTTTCAAGGAAAATGCATTTGTGGGTAGAGCAGTAGAGTTGAGTGTCCAGACTGCACCCATAAAAAAACTTGCAAATCCTCCCTGCCATGGCAAACTGCTTTTGGTGGAGGCGGTGTGATGGTGTGGGACACCATCTCACCCACTTGAAGAAGAAGGCTTTTATCTATTTTATATATATATTATCTAAGATGTCAATACTTGCCCCAACATACCAGGCTTCATCAGAGACTACCTTCAGATTGGCTGCTAAAGAGGATCAAATCTCCTGCCTGCAGGCCTCACATCAACCACTTTGAACTGTTGTATTTGATGTTCATGCCAGAGTGACCAACACAACCACAATGGTTCTCTTGTGACAAATGCTAAATAAATAATGGGATGCCCTCCCACAGCAGTGTGTGACCAGAATGAGAATGTGGCACCATTTAAAGGAAAATAAGCAGGCTTTTAAATCATATAAGATTTATTGCCAAGAAGCATTGTTACATCAAAGAAGTAACCGACCAAACACAAATATCCTTATTTTTTGTGCCCAGTATATACGATTGCAATCAACAGAATGTAAAAGCTTAAAGGGGGACATAAAACTATGGAGCTAAAGTAAGAAAAGCTCTGTTAAACAGAGCATCTTCTGCAGTACCACAGTTACAATAAAAGGGTGAGTAACGAGAGATCTTCAATGTGATTCAGTCCTTCAAGTGTGTTTGTCAATGCTTGAGTGGTTTTAATGAAAACACTACACAGATGGACTAAAAGCATGCAAATTACTAAAGTATCCGGCGTCTTTGTAAAGGTTTAAGTAATATGAAAGCCACAGCCTTTGTGACAACTGAAGAGTATTTCCACAGCCCCGTTGCCATAGCAGCTGTCCTTCATTGAGTCCAAAAATGAGTGATAGGTCTGAAATGAGAAGCTGATGGTAAGAAAATGTGTCTTCATATTGTTGGGGGACAAAAGAAAAATAAACCAATGATACCTCTACATATCCTGGAAATTACATTAGCAGCCTGTTAAGATGGAAGATGAGAAACCACTTCTAAGGACTCACACTCATTCAAGTAGTTTTACGGCGATTGGGGTGGAGTATTTGAGTGTTTGATTTGCTCTAACTGATTTCCTGCAATATATGCAGTGCTGTTATGTTACAGAGAAGTCAAAGTAGTGCCTGTTTGTGAAGTTGAAAGAAAATGATGAACTCGTCTCGTACTCGTCGTCTTCTGCTTTATCCGGGAACGGGTCGCGGGAGCAGCAGACTCAGCAGAGACGCCCAGACGTCCCTCTCCCCAGACACTTCCTCCAGCTCTTCCGGGGGGAGCCCAAGGCATTCCCAGGCCAGCCGAGAGACATAGTCCCTCCAGCGTGTCCTGGGTCATCCCCTGCGCCTCCTCCCAGTGGGACGTGCCTGGAACACCTCCCGAGGAAGGCGTCCAGGAGGCATCCGGTATAAATGCCCGAGCCACCTCAACTGGCTCCTCTCAATGTGGAGGAGCAGCAGCTCTACTCCGAGCCCCTCCCGGATGGCCGAGCTCCTCACCCTATCTCTAAAGGAAGAGACGAAATCCTCTGGTCCCCAAACCTCCGGCCCTTGGCTGCACCTAGAAATCCTGTCCATAAAAGTTATGAACAGGACCAGAGACAAAGGGCAGCCCTGCCGTAGTCCAACATGCACCAGGAACAGGTCTGACTTAGTGCCGGCAATGCGAACCAAACTCCTGCTCCACTTGTACAGAGACCAGATGGCCCTAGTAAAAGGCCCCCGATTCCATACTCCTGGAGCACCCCCCACAGGGCATCACGAGGGACACAATCGAATACTTTCTCCAGGTCCACAAAACACATGTAGACCGGTTGGGCAAACTCCCATGAACCCTCGAGTACCCTGTAGAGGGTATAGAGCTGGTCCATTGTTCCACGGCCGGGACAAAAACCACACTGCTCCTCCTGAAGCCGGGGTTCGACTATCGGCCGGACTCTCCTCTCCAATACCCCGGCATAGGCCTTACCAGGGAGGCTGAGGAGTGTGATCCCCCTGTAGTTGGAACACACCCTCCGGTCACCCTTCTTATGTAGGGGGACCACCACCCCAGTCTGCCAATCCAAAGGTACTGTCCCCGTCTGCCACGCAATGTTGAAGAGGCGTGTCAACCATGACAGCCCCACAACATCCAAAGACTTGAGGTACTCAGGGCGGATCTCATCCAACCCCGAAGCCCTGCCACTGCGGAGCTTTTTAACCACCTCGGTGACTTCAGCCCAGGTGATGAAAGAGTCCAACCCCGAGTCCCCAGCCTCTGTTTCCACCAGGGAATGCGTGATGGCAGGATTGAGGAGATCCTCGAAGTACTCCTTCCACCGCCCGATAATGTCCCCAGTCGAGGTCAGCAGCTCCCCACCCCCACTGTAAACAGTGTTGGCGAAGCACTGCTTCCCCCTCCTGAGGCGCCGGACGGTTTGCCAGAATCGCTTCGGGGCCAACCGATAGTCCTTCTCCATGGCCTCACCGAAGTCCTCCCAGGTCCGTGTTTTTGCCTCTGCCACCACCTGCGCCGTGGCACGCTTGGCCCCACTGTACCCGTCAACCGCCTCAGGAGTCCCAAAAGCCAACACAGTCGATAGGACTCCTTCTTCAGCTTGACAGCATCCCTTACTGTCGGTGTCCACCACCGGGTTCGGGGATTGCCGCCGCGACAGGCACCGCAGACCTTACGGCCGCAGCTACGGGCGGCAGCATTAACAATAGATGCGGAGAACGTGGTCCACTCGGACTTTATGTCTCCAACATCCCTCGGAATCAGGTGAGAGTTGAATACATCCCTGGCCAAGGGGTCTGTCCGGCTTTCTCCTCCCCCAGCGGATCCAACTCACCACCAGGTGGTGATCAGTGGACAGCTCAGCCCCTCTCTTCACCCGAGTGTCCAAAACATGCGGCCGAAGGTCTGATGATATGACAACAAAGTCGATCATTGACCTCCTGCCTAGGGTATCCTGGTGCCAAGTGCACTGATGGACACCCTTATGTTTGAACATGGTATTCATTATGGACAATCCGTGACTAGCACAGAATTCCAATAACAAAACACCGCTCGGATTCAGATCGGGGAGGCCATTCCTCCTGATCACGCCTCTCCAGGTGTCAATGTCGTTTCCTACGTGGGCGTTGAAGTCCCCCAGCAGAATAATGGAGTCCCCGGGAGGGGCACTATTCATTATTCAGCACCCCCGACAGGGACGCCAAGAAGGCCGGGCACTCCGCACTACCACTCGGCCCGTAGGCTGAAATGATAGTCAGAGACCCCTCCCCAACCCGAAGGCGTAGGGATGCGACCCTCTCATCCACTGGGGTAAACCCCAACACTAGACGGCTGAGCTGGGGGGCGACAAGCAAACCCACCCCAGCCCGCCGCCTCTCCCCATGGGCCACTCCAGAGTAGAAGAGAGTCCAGCCCCTCTCGAGGAGATGGGTTCCAGAGCCCACGCTGTGCGTGGAGGCAAGCTCGACTATTTCTAGTCGATATCTCTCGACCTCCCGCACAAGCTCTGGCTCCTTCCCCCCCAGCGAGGTGACATTCCACGTCCCTGATGTAGCCTGCAAACTTAGCGGCCTAAGCATCCCCGGATGCTTAGGCCGCCGCCCAATTCTCTTTGCACCGGTCCCTCACGGTTCCCCCTGCAGGTGGTGGGCCCACTGGGGGATGGTCTCGCGTCTCTCGTTCGGGCTTGGCCCGGCCGGGTCTCGTGAGGAGCAACCCAGCCACTAGGCGCTCTCCGACGAGTCCCGACACCAGGCCTGGCTCCAGGGTGGAGCCGTACCGGGCGATGACACGTGTTTGTTATATATGGTGTAAATGCTCTTATTAATTAGCTAGTTGACTGAAATAGCCTATTTAATAATGCACAGGCTTTATTTTTAGAGTAGTATTCGTGTGTGGGGTACTGACGGTGAAGTAACAGATTTTTTACAAAAAAGGCTTTGAATTTTTAATGGTTTTTATCATAACTTTTATGACTATCACAACAAATATTACATTATATTTAGTGATAAAATGTTAGGCCTATATCATCCTTCCTCATCCTGAAAGCAGCATTGGTTAGACTGGATATTTTTCAGGGCATTAAAGTAAAAAGTGTAAGGATTATGATTATTGATTAATTCATATTTATCAAAAATTATAATTAAAAATCATAATTCAGAAAAGTAATTTCTTAACCAGAAATAATTACTTTCGAATAGAAATCAGAGATGTCCTCTAGTGTTGTGATTATGGGCTCAAAGCCATTAATAATTTCAATTAGTAAATTGTCATTATAATTGATAATTATTAACCAAAAACCATGCTAAACGTCACTGTTTATTCAACCGCTTCACCGAAGGTGGGGGAACTTTGACCTTATTTTGACAGATAAATCAGTCTGTCACGAAATAAACACAAACCCTTTTCTTTATCTATATGAACATTTTTTAAATCAACAGCCTTGATACAATTTGCTATTCTGATTTAATAACCTTCACTTAACTAACAAGCGCTATTCTACACAAAAGGGGTAAAAATGACTACCTAACAATAATAATAAAAGAAAATATATGCGCATTGAGTGTCTATGAAGATCAAACCAGCAGTTTTATGGACACAATGTGCAATTTGGGTTAACTTGGAAAAAGAAGCCCTCCTGTTGTGCTGATGTCTCGATTTTCGGCGGTGGGCTGTCCCCTTAGCCACTAGCAGCCTTGAACAAAGGGTCATAAAACTCTGAGGCGGGAACTCAGTGGAAAAACTCCAGTAATAAAAATGGGACAAAGTAGTGGTCAGGCCACGAGGCCCAGACCACAGCTGCTTTGAATTGAAAAACTTTAAAAGTCCAACTTCTAACTCCTGGCTGATTTGGGATCAGCTGGACAGAACACGCACCTTGCTGACTGCATATCCGTGCAACACTTGCACAGCAAAGGAAAACAGCTCAGCATAAAACACTTCAATCAGTATTGCATGCAACAAGTTGATACCTTGGATTAACAGTTGGTGATTCTAAATCACATTAACTATGCCTCATCCAGCCCAGACCTCTAAATACACCTATCCAATTCAATATTAAAAAAAAGAACAAAATTACTTTGACATTGATTTCTTCTCTCCAGCGGTTGAGGATGGGTCCGGTCTGAGGAAAAACAGGGGTGGGGGGTGGTGATCAACTCCAAAAGAAAAAAGGTAAACTCCTCATCCATCCAAAATGGGGAAAATATGACGAACCGTTTAGTCGACTGAATCAACAAAGAGGAAACTCAACTCCTTGGAAATAAAACCTCTGTGGATTTCCACCTGTGCAGGAGTGTCAGTGGGATCTTTGATCGGTATATGAATCTTCTGACCTTTCTTGTATCAGACAGAATTCTGACTTTCAAGCTCTTCCGGGAATGGCCGTGTGGAGGAAAAGTTCAGCTGTGAGCTTTTGTCTCTCCAGATATGCGCCTCCATTGCGTCGTCCCGTGAGACACTGGAAATGGCAAGGGAAGTTTATTTTCCGCGTTTTCTTATAATCCCGGATGACGTCAAAGCTGCGAAGTCTGTTGAGATGTGCATGTCGAACTGTGCAGTCCAGCTGGTCTATTCACCCAAAATGAATGACCCCAACAAAAGGAAGAAACAGAAATGTGACACATGCTTTTCAGACTTTTATTTTTTTTTAAACGTTGACATCTTTTTTCCACTTTCAAATTATGCACTACTTTGTTTCTGTTTGTCAGAAAAAATCCAGTAAAAACCATTGACGTTTGTGGTTGTGACATGACAAAATGTGAAAAACTTTGTGCCGCACAATTAACTCTCTCATTTTATTATAAACTACATTGTTGAAATGTTAGTCTTTCCTCTCATTTCTTAGTAACAGCAAAATTCAATAAAGTTACTTGCTGGAAGCTATCTGGGGAAGAAATCAAAGTTTTCCTCTCTGAAGCTGTACAGCGGCTCTGTGTAGTGAGCTCTACAGAAAATCAATTTGCACCCCTCAATCAGAACTGTGTCCAATTTCCACGGATATGTTTATTTCAGTCACTCCAAATGAGATTATGGTCCAACAGGGTGACATTTGAAAATATCCATGGCAAATCCATTTCATGATGCATCACTTAGTCTTTGTGTGGCTCATAACATAAATCTTATATAGGAGCGTCTTAGCTATAATTTACAGTGCTACACATTTATATAGCTTTGTTAACACCAGTCTATTTCTATATTGACACTTGCTGTATTTTATTTGCTGTTGTACCATTTGGCCAGCAGTGTTGTCATGGTTTAGTGACCTCATTATGTAAGCTGCATAAATATTTATTAATATTGTTTTTAAATGTAATATTTTCGACCTTGTGCATGTAAACTGACTCTGTTTAGCTGCTTTAAATTATTTGAAATAATGCACTTTACAACAAACCGAAATCATTTAAACAATTACATTTAAATGTAGAATGCAGCCCTAAAATAAGCACATGAATAAATTGTAATAACACCAGTCTGATTTCTCTGCATGATGGAAGTGCTTAGAAAAGGTGAGAGATAATAAATGGCAATCAAATTTTTAGGGTAACAATCTTCCCTGCCGAAGCTGCAGTCATTTACGAACTGGTAGACAGAATGAAAGTGTTGGTGCCTCTGGCAATTCAGAAAGTGAAAAACACTCTCACCGTGACAGAGGCATTGTAGTGATTACTGCGAAGGTGTCAAAGGCACAGTGTTAATACAACAAAGGTTTACCACAAGTTTTGAACAGAACATACAGATTCTACACATATTTTAAATGAATTGAAAATGTAAAATTTTTCCATCATTTTTCATGTTTTAAATGGCATAAAATGTGTTCTTAGGCCAGAATCACACCTCTGAAGTCACCAGAGGCAAATGTTTTCCATGTATCTGAATTGCTTTCCAATTACTCATCAGCTTCAGATATATAGAAACCAAACAGATAGCAGAAAGCCATCAAATCTGCAGCTTCTGAGGATTACTTTCCAAACTGCCCGAGAGAACCACAACAGGGCCAGGGATTCATTCCTCTTTCATTGGACACCAATTTAAAGTAACTCAGAGTGATTCAGTTAGCTGCGGGGGTAGGTCCAGGGGTCCTCGTAATGAGATTCATGCCGCTTCTCCCTATCTTAAACCAACATTGACAACCTGGATACATCTACCACTCTCATACTCCTTCGCATACACTCTAAAATCTGCTGGGTTGAAAACAACCCAGTTTATTTTTGTGAAAATATTTTTAGTGCTTCTTCCTTTGCCTAGTTGTTATAGAACAGTGTAGAAAAGTAAAGTATTGTGAAGAAAAATGAAGAAAACATCTGATTAGCTGATTATAGCAATATAAAGTAACTAAATTTGAAAATGTGTATGTCACAATCGTTAGGTGTTTGAGTCTTGGATTTCTGCAGATGTGTTTCTTTCCTTGCTGTTTATATTCTCAGTATTACTATTTTAGTTTGTCCCATAGTTTTCTTAATTCCTGTACATTCCTTCCAATGTCTCTGTGTTCCCACTCATCTGTGTTCATTAGCCTCCCACCTTCAGTTGCTCTGCATTCTCTGTCACCAGCTGCTCCACATCACACCTGATTAGCTCTTCTAGCTCACAGGTCATTTCTCCACCCTGCCATATTTAAACTTTCTGGTTTTCATTGCTCTCTGCTGAATGCTACTGTTTGCCTGCCTGTTCCATGCCCTGTCAGTCTTTCTAAGTTACCAGTTCAGTCATCATTAAAATGTTCAACTCACTATGTGGGTTCCCACGCTCCCATTTGCACTTTGGTCCTGCAAGAAACCACAGCCATGATGGTTTATACTGATGGGATATAAGGCCAGATTCGTGGATATTAACTGTCTGTACTATCACAAGAAACTGTTGCTAAGTCTGTCGCTGTTTACTCAGTCATACAACTTCTGCATCACAAAGCTAAATTGACACTGGTTAAGGCTGCCAGCAATATCAATGTAACTGATCAGGCGAGTCAAACAATCAGCTGATTATAATTCCACTTTCTAATTTCTAAACTAAAAATCTTTGTTGAGAATTAAAATCATTTAGTTTCATACTATGTGTTCAGTTTGCATGTGTATGCATAAAACTGAAATATATCATGTATTGTGAACCTGGGACCAGGGAGAGAGGTCACAGCTGGCTTCAGGCTGGAGGAAGGGTCAACCTCAGGACAGGATGTTTGCCAGCAGCTGTTAGCAGTAAATGCCGGCTGTATGGGCAATAAAGTACTCCTATAGGGGTAACTAATTTACAGCGGCAACATAGGAATGTAAACAACTCCATTAGGGACCGTGGCTTTGTAAATAATTCTTTAAGAGGAAGTTTCAGCAGTTAGCTTTGAAGTTTGTTAAAGGTATAAAAAGCTGTAACACTGATTGTGAGACAGACACTCGGTGAATCCAGCCGTAGCTTTGCTGACCCGAGTCTCTCCCTAAGGCCTTAGGTAATCTTTCTTCTTTGTATTATTCTTTTGTATTCAAGTATGCATTGGAAATCATTGGACTTATACAGGTCCTTCTCAAAATATTAGCATATTGTGATAAAGTTCATTATTTTCCATAATGTAATGATGAAAATTTAACATTCATATATTTTAGATTCATTGCACACTAACTGAAATATTTTAGGTCTTTTATTGTCTTAATACGGATGATTTTGGCATACAGCTCATGAAAACCCAAAATTCCTATCTCACAAAATTAGCATATTTCATCCGACCAATAAAAGAAAAGTGTTTTTAATACAAAAAACGTCAACCTTCAAATAATCATGTACAGTTATGCACTTAATACTTGGTCAGGAATCCATTTGCAGAAATGACTGCTTCAATGCGGCGTGGCATGGAGGCAATCAGCCTGTGGCACTGCTGAGGTCTTATGGAGGCCCAGGATGCTTCGATAGCGGCCTTTAGCTCATCCAGAGTGTTGGGTCTTGAGTCTCTCAACGTTCTCTTCACAATATCCCACAGATTCTCTATGGGGTTCAGGTCAGGAGAGTTGGCAGGCCAATTGAGCACAGTGATACCATAGTCAGTAAACCATTTACCAGTGGTTTTGGCACTGTGAGCAGGTGCCAGGTCGTGCTGAAAAATGAAATCTTCATCTCCATAAAGCTTTTCAGCAGATGGAAGCATGAAGTGCTCCAAAATCTCCTGATAGCTAGCTGCATTGACCCTGCCCTTGATAAAACACAGTGGACCAACACCAGCAGCTGACACGGCACCCCAGACCATCACTGACAGTGGGTACTTGACACTGGACTTCTGGCATTTTGGCATTTCCTTCTCCCCAGTCTTCCTCCAGACTCTGGCACCTTGATTTCCGAATGACATGCAGAATTTGCTTTCATCCCGAAAAAATTACTTTGGACCACTGAGCAACAGTCCAGTGCTGCTTCTCTGTAGCCCAGGTAAGGCGCTTCTGCCGCTGTTTCTGGTTCAAAAGTGGCTTGACCTGGGGAATGTGGCACCTGTAGCCCATTTCCTGCACACGCCTGTGCACGGTGGCTCTGGATGTTTCTACTCCAGACTCAGTCCACTGCTTCCGCAGGTCCCCCAAGGTCTGGAATTGGCCTTTCTCCACAATCTTCCTCAGGGTCCGGTCACCTCTTCTCGTTGTGCAGCGTTTTCTGCCACACTTTTTCCTTCCCACAGACTTCCCACTGAGGTGCCTTGATACAGCACTCTGGGAACAGCCTATTCGTTCAGAAATTTCTTTCTGTGTCTTACCCTCTTGCTTGAGGGTGTCAATAGTGGCCTTCTGGACAGCAGTCAGGTCGGCAGTCTTACCCATGATTGGGGTTTTGAGTGATGAAACAGGCTGGGAGTTTTAAAGGCCTCAGGAATCTTTTGCAGGTGTTTAGAGTTAACTTGTTGATTCAGATGATTAGGTTCATAGCTCGTTTAGAGACCCTTTTAATGATATGCTAATTTTGGGAGATAGGAATTTTGGGTTTTCATGAGCTGTATGCCAAAATCATCCGTATTAAGATAATAAAAGACCTGAAATATTTCAGTTAGTGTGCCATGAATCTAAAATATATGAATGTTAAATTTTCATTATTACATTATGGAAAATAATGAACTTTATCACAATATGCTAATATTTTGAGAAGGACCTGTATATCAAATTAAACTTGTGTTAATCTGAATTTTCTGCTCTTCACCTGTTCTTTCTCACGACATCCGGACTAGGTGAGGTTGAGGCTGTTTGTTATTAGTGGTGAAATCATTATACCTCAACATCTTCTATTCAGATTTCCCAGAAACCAATGCAGAAAAATTAGAAATTGCATGTAGACAGCAGCGCTTTCATAAAAATTGCAATAAATGAACTAATACATGTTCATCAATTTCCCAATAGATCTGTAAGGAGCTCGGTAGTTTTGTCTACTGAGTTTAGATCGTCCCGTTTCAGTGTCAAGCCATCAGGGCCTTCAGGGTTCTCAGAAAGAACTCTGAGAAGTCCTGGAAATTAACATAAATAAATAGATATGTAACAGTAAATGAAAAACATGAGTCCAGTTATTTAAAATCGATTAAAATGATCAGAGAAAAGCTTCACTGTACCTTAACAATGAAAAATTAGCTTCATTCAGTGTTTCATCTTCTTTCCTTTCTGTGTTTTGTGAAAGCAAAGATGGAGTGAGCAAGGGAGGGAGGTAGAAATCACCTAATTCTGTAATACCCCTGACTTGCCAAGCGAGGTAGTCACAGGCCCCCATTGAGTGACTCGTAAAGTGGCTAGCTGGCCTCGCGGCTCAAGAGAGCGATGTAGTGATGACATATGGTTTATGTGACCAGCCAGCAGCTGGATTTATGTAAACACTCAGAAATCATTTCTGAAGAGAATAGGAGATATTTAATTTAAATATGAAGCATTTACTCAACAAATACCAAGTTTGCTACACTGAGTTTGTGCGCCATTATTATATTGAAAAGAATGACATCATCAGCTAATAAAGAAGGTTGGCTCTGTTCTGGGGATCATTGTGTAAAGAAGAATTCTTTATAAAATGAAGAACATTATGGAGAACCCTGAGCGTCCTCTTCATCAGACTGTCGTACAACAACAGAGTGACCTTAGTCAGAGGCTTCTTCAGATCTGGTGTAAGACAGAACGCTACAGGAGATCCTTCCTGCCCACAGCAATCAGGATCTACAATGGCTCTTTGAAGAAACCTGCATAATATGAGCTACAACAACAATTGTTTCCCTTTGGGATAAATAAACATTTTTGAATTAAACAAAATCTTACTTACAACGCAGATTTTATGTGTAGTGCTGACACCGATGTTGCAAGACAGCTTTGTGTTTCGTAAACTCTCAGCTATACAGTCTCCTTTTTTGATTTATGAATGGCCAGGGGGAGTTCAGAGGCAGCATGTGTTTGTAAGTTTATGATGGAAATGATGCTTGTGTCTCTGGTAGTGATGGTGTGTGTGTGTGTTTTCACATTCACTTCATCAATATTCTACAAGTTTCATGTTCTGCTTTAATACAGCATTGCTGCTCTTTTCCAACCAAAGGGAGAGAGATATTAGCATTTACACTATGAGTTGTTTTAACAATTAAAATCAGCCAGAACCAGTTGTATGCACCTGGCTAGCTGTTAGCCTTCCATTGCACTGAGAGTTTCTACACTTTTCTACAAACTCACCGTGATATGACGACTGTCACCACCCTAATATGACACCCGTACCTGCAGCAGGTACGGGTGTCATATTAGGGTGGTGACTCAAATGCAGAACAACTAAAATCAGAACGTTTAATGGAAAAACAATACAAATGAAAATAACTTACAGAGCAAGCAGGAACAACTGGAGACATGGAAAAAATTAGCATGGAGAAGAGAAACGGACAACATGGCAGGTAAATGGAAGGAACCAGTCAGGTACAAAGAGAACCGGTAAGTTTTATATTGACGCAGGGGTAGAGAAATGACAAGCAAATCAGAAGAGCTAATCAGAGGGAACAAACTGCAGCTGAGGCAAAGAGAAGGCAGACCAATCAGAGGAAATGTGGAGCAGCTGAGACAGAAGAAAAGAGCAGAGCAGAGAACGGGAGAAAAGGCAAATAAAAATGAATGGAACCTAAACAAGAAGAAAATGCCAAACAGAGCTCTAAAAAGGAAACGTAAATGTAAAAGGATCACAAGAAAAACACTAAGAATGAACTAAAGAAGTACACCTAAGAATAATGAGAACAAGGAAATTAACTATATGGCAAACTACAGGTGTCAAAAATAAGAATATGGCAAGACCTATAGAACATAACAAGGAATATGCGAAAAAACAAGAATGCAAATTAAAACCATAACCTAACATCTCAGGATCTTCAGAACAGGAGCTATTACTGATAATATCTTCATGAAATCTCACTTCTAAAAACTTTATCTCTTTGAGGGTACCAATAACTGGGTTGGAAAACTATAACCTGAATTACTGAACAAGTAATAGTTGGGTCAAAATAAACTGTTTTTAATTTCAGGCTAATTCAGATTAAAAATTATCAGACAAAAAAAACCTGTTAACAAATTAATTCATGACAATCTCATAATGTCCAAATAGACCATTATGCCAAAAAAAAAAAAAAAAAAATGTGTACTCATAATCTAAAACTGATTAAAATATTGTCTATCTTTATTGTCCATTCTTTAATCAATGTGAATGTTGAAAATATCAAGCACTAATTACTTATCACAAAAAACTGTCATGGCATTTTAAGTGAAATTTGTTCTTTAATGTGAACTAATGTCTACATTATTACTATCATTATTTTACTACTTCAGCAATTCTTAATACTGCCAGTGGGAGAGGTTCAGCGAAGACTCATCGCATGAAAAACGGCAGTCTGTAGGGCTCTGAGGCTTCTTCAAATCTGCTCTCTAAGAAACTTCCACATACCCCTAGCCAGTCCATAATCTGGTTTGCCACCTCCAGTCGCTGCCACGGCGAGCTGCGAGAGGTGAGGAGGTGCGAGTAGCGTGAAAACAGTACTTCCCTGGTTTCGAACACATGTAACATCCTCCTTGCTTGATGCCAGGAGCCAGACGACTGAAAGTAAGTTGAGATTTATTTTCTCTCACTCAAAACCCAGGCAAGGCAGCCATGACCAAGGGAAACAGAACCAGGTCAGGAAACAATGTAGTAGATGAGACCAGACATAACCAAATGGTAGCAATGACACTGTCTAACAAGACATCTAACACAACGAACCAGCGGGAAACTAAGGCAACAAAGGAACTTAAATACAAACAGGAATTGCAGGGAAAACTAATGAACAACAAGACCAGGTAATCAAGGGAAACTAGGAACTGGTGTGGAACAGACTGCAGAGAGACAGAGGGAATGAGACCAATTAACATAAAATCCCAAACAAAAGGTAGATAAAGACTAAATCTGGTTTAAATAAACAAAAACACAAACTAATACACAGACAGATCTTGACAGACCATCATGAATTTATTTTAATTGTCAACTTTGCCAACTAAAGTCAGTGGGCGGGGCCATCATTGTTCTTGTTAAAATGATCGGCCTGAAGGGGCGCGGCACTGATGGTGTAGGCGCAACTATGTACGGAGGCTACGGTCCTCGAGGGGGCTGTCCCGGGTTCGAGTCCTGGACCATTTACCGAATGTCTCCCCCTCTCTCTACCCCCTTTCTTATCTACCTACTGTCAAAAATAAAGGCCACTAGTGCCGAAAAAATATCTTAAAAAAATAAAAAAAAATGATTGGCCTGAAGTGGATTAGCTGTGCAAGTTGCCCAATCAGATCTAAGAGTCTTATTAAAATGCTCTGGTTGATAGCCTCTATTATTTGATGGTGTAATGATGACAAGGAATTGTGAAAAAAATAAATAATGAATTGACATGATTTTAACATAAAAAAAAATCTAATTTCTACCAATCATTTCAACATTTATGCTACTAATACATGTAATTCAGTTTAATTTAGTTTATTATAAATAGTATGTAGTAATTTCAGTTTCATATTGACAGATTTAAAATTAAAGTTTGTTCCTAGAAAAAAAGCAACTTATATGCATTTTTTTTCATCTTAAATTTCCATTGTTAAATATATAAATAACTATATTATAGTGTAATATAACACTAATTTGTGGTTACTTACTCCATATTTCTACACTTGCTTAAAATCAAAACTACGTGGTGAAACTAAGGTTTTGTTTGTGTGACCCATTTGGTGCAGTGGCTCAGTGTGTGAGTGTGTGTAAAATTCAGACCTGCAAATATATAATTTAAAAACATTTGGTAGTTGCCACAAGGCTGAAATTGCTTGAGTGTTCTGTGTGTATGTAGTGTGTGTGTCTGATTACTGAGACCCACTGAGAGCACCCAGTCCACCCAGAGGGGTGGCAAGGGACAGATGGCAGGGAGGGATGAGTGTGGAAGCTGCCAGGCAGCATTAGTCACGCCCATTACTCACAGACTCTTGGTGGCAGACAACAAGTGATTGTGGTCCTAACTTGTACGTAACAGGAAATTCTCATTATCGTCTTGCTTAGGAAGGAACAATGAGGAGGGCAATTAGAAACAGGCAAGTGGGCACTAAAGAGGAAGAGGAGGTTGCAATGTCTTCAGGCTTTGTGTTTGTCTTTCTTATCACTGTCTTCGCCACTTGGCATGATTTCAAACAGTTTGAATCCCCCTGAGACTTAATACCCAAAACAATAACAACAAATGAAAGGAATATGAACTGCAGCCACAGTGCAAACAATCTGTGTTGCCGGTCTGAGATTTCTCCTCCATTGCTATGTCATTCCTGAACATATAAGTACAAACACTTTCAAACTCATGTTGATCACTGTCCACCAACACATGATCTAGGCCATTTTCCCCTTTTAGAAGCCCGTTAATGAAGTCACAAACAGGCTCGCCTATTGGGACGTGCCCAGCCTCTTCTGCAAGGATGTAGGGAGACTTGAGGACTAATTGGCAGCACCCTTGTTTCCAGTGTAATTGCACTTATCTAGCAAGTCACCTTCGAGGGTCATTAAGAGGCTTTGGATTAATTGAGCAGAGCACTACAGAGTGGAAGGGAGAGTGGAGCCAAGCGGAGCATATATTTGGCCCATTACACCAACAGCAAAACTTTCCCTGAGTCTGACACGTCTGCTCACACGGGACACTTTCAATCAGTCTACCTTAATCGCTCCTCTGCTGTGACCAACAAATGCTCGCCGCAGTTTTCTTTTTATAGAATTCTCAGTGATCATTATTTCACAGCGCTACTCCCACCAGCCCTCTCTAATGGGTCAGATACACCGCTTTAAGAGCGTGATGGAGTAATGACAGTGCTTTTAGCCAGCTCATGTGTAAGGAAGCGTGTGGAAAAACAGGCTGCAGAGAGGCCTGAGTGAAATGCCTCAAGTGGGATGTAAATTATGACTATGAGGCAGAGCGGGGCTGTATGCTTTCACAGCGTGTCCTGTGCAGAAATTCACACTTCTCATCACATCAAGGGCACATACAGATCCCTGCCAAAATAGAAGCGGGGAAGCCAAAGTGTAATGAAACTCAGTGCTCTGGGAAATGGCTACTGAGTGTGTTTTGGCTCCCTTCATTGATGTACTTTGAAAGGACTGGATCTTATTTTCAAGGTCACTTGTGTGGACAACACTTCGGTCTCATCTTGTCTTGAACAGGTCAGGAAAAAAGGCTAAATTTCTTTTCTGCAATAAGAAACATGCTAGGGATGTAAAAACACCCCAACCAACATGGTTTGGGATAATTTAGTCTTGCTTTGTCGCAGTGATGGGTGTAAAATATTACCCAAATACAACAGGCTTCGTGCCTTATGCTCCTGTTGAATAAGAGGAACCCATATGAAAAAACAGTGTAAAACTGCAGATATAAAAATATTTATTTGGGGGATGGGAAAACATCCCATCACTTATTACATCCCATCTGCTTATTACATCCCATTTGCACATTGATGCGCTGGGTTGTAATAAGCAGGTGTTACAGTTCTTATATTGTCATTTTTTTATCTGTTTATGAAGCAGAGAAATCTATTCGAATCAGCTGACAAGACTCCACATGGTCAACACCCACTGAAAAGTGATTTGTTTTGGTAGCTAATTTCATACAGCTAATATTTCTTTTTTGTTTTGATAACCACACACCTACAGACATGTTCCTGTAAAGCTTTGAGATGTGGCTGTAAGTTGTGCTGTACCTATAATAAGACAAAGCCTAACTAATGGCTTTAGCACATGCGTTTTTAAACTAAAAAAAGGAAAACAGTTAAATAGGATTGTTCCTTTGAACAGTGGGTTATTTTTCTTTGGTTGTAACAGATAAGGAATCAGAACAAATGTGGCGTCTAAACTTGCAGCGACCACTGAAAACCCTATTAAGCTACCTCCTTTCACTTTGTCAACCAAAAGCCCATGGAGGCAAATATTTATCCCATGTCGTGGTTGGCTGCGACCAACCAACACTTTTTAAAAAGGATTCACTGCTTAGAGCAGATCAGGTATAATTTTAGGTAACATAGTTACAGGGGTTGGACAATGAAACTGAAACACCTGTCATTTTAGTGTGGGAGGTTTCATAGCTAAATTGGACCAGACTGGTAGCCTGTCTTCATTGATTCCACATTGCACCAGTAAGAGCAGAGTGCGAAGGTTCAATTAGCAGGGTAAGAGCACAGTTTTTCTAAAAATATTGAAATGCGGACAATATTATGGGTGACATACCAGAGTTCAAAAGAGGACAAATTGTTTGTGCACGTCTTGCTGGCGCATCTGTGACCAAGACAGCAAGTCTTTGTGATGTATCAAGAGCCACGGTATCCACGGTAATGTCAGCATAAAACCAAGAAGGACAAACCACATCCAACAGGATTAACTGTGGACGCAAGAGGAAGCTGTCTGAAAGGGATGTTCGGGTGCTAACCCGGATTGTATCCAAAAAACATAAAACCACGGCTGCCCAAATCATGGCAGAATTAAATGTGCACCTCAACTCTCCTGTTTCCACCAGAACTGTCCGTCGGGAGTTCTACAGGGTCAATATACACGGCAATATATACGGCTGCTATAGCCAAACCTTTGGTCACTCATGCCAATGCCAAACGTCGGTTTTAATGGTGCAAGGAGCGCCAATCTTAGGCTGTGGACAATGTGAAACATGTATTGTTCTCTGATGAGTCCACCTTTACTGTTTTCCCCACATCCGGGAGAGTTACGGTGTGGACAAGCCCGAAAGAAGCGTACCACCCAGACTGTTGCATGCCCAGAGTGAAGCATGGGGGTGGATCAGTGATGGTTTGGGCTGCCATATCATGGCATTCCCTTGGCCCAATACTTGTGCTAGATGGGCGCATCACTGCCAATGACTACCGAACCATTCTTGAGGACCATGTGCATCCAATGGTTCAAACATTGTATCCTGAAGGCGGTGCCATTTATGAGGATGACAATGCACCAATACACACAGCAAGACTGGTGAAAGATTGGTTTGATGAACATGAAAGTGAAGTTGAACATCTCCCATGGCCTGCACAGTCACCAGATCTAAATATTATTAAGCCACTTTGGGGTGTTTTGGAGGAGTGAGTCAGGAAACGTTTTCCTCCACCAGTATCACGTAGTGACCTGACCACTATCCTGCAAGAAGAATGGCTTAAAATCCCTCTGACCACTGTGCAGGACTTGTATATGTCATTCCAAAGACGAATTGACGCTGTATTGGCTGCAAAAGGAGGCCTTACACCATACTAATAAATTATTGTGGTCTAAAACCAGGTGTTTCAGTTTCATTGTCCAACCCTTGTATATATTATGATCAGTAATCTCTCATTAGTGCATGACATTTCAGTCTTTCCATCCCTGACTGAATTCTTAACCCCATAACAAGATGTTGCCACTGAAAAATAGTCAAGTCCAGAAGCTTCTACATGATAGCTGGAAATAGTATTTAAGGCTCTTTGAATAGAGATAGATCTTGTTCTTTTACTTCAAAGACCTATTTAAAAGACTGGCCCACTTTTATATTTATTGATATTTTTTAAGCCAGCATGAGGTACCTCATTTTTGGAGGGAAAGAATCACCGGGAATGCAAATAATTTGCACATCCAGACTTGGTGAAATATTTTTCTATAAAAATCCTACACTTTGCTTCTTTGTTTTTGTCATCAGAGAAGTGCATACATACACTGTTGCCAACATGTCATTATAACTTGTTGAGTGTAACTAAAGCAGTAGCTTCACATCTCAGAATGTTTATACTAAATCTTTGAAAGAAAAAAGTGACGAAATCATCAGTACTTCTCAAAATATTAGCATATTGTGATGAAGTTCATTATTTTCCATAATGTCATGATGAAAATTTAACATTCATATATTTTAGATTCATTGCACACTAACTGAAATATTTCAGGTCTTTTATTCTCTTAATACGGATGATTTTGGCATACAGCTCATGAAAACCCAAAATTCCTATCTCCCAAAATTAGCATATCATTAAAAGGCTCTCTAAACGAGCTATGAACCTAATCATCTGAATCAACGAGTTAACTCTAAACACCTGCAAAAGATTCCTGAGGTCTTTAAAACTCCCAGCCTGGTTCATCACTCAAAACCCCAATCATGGGTAAGACTGCCGACCTGACTGCTGTCCAGAAGGCCACTATTGACACCCTCAAGCAAGAGGGTAAGACACAGAAAGAAATTTCTGAACAAATAGGCTGTTCCCAGAGTGCTGTATCAAGGCACCTCAGTGGGTAGTCTGTGGGAAGGAAAAAGTGTGGCAGAAAATGCTGCACAACGAGAAGAGGTGACCGGACCCTGAGGAAGATTGTGGAGAAGGGCCGATTCCAGACCTTGGGGGACCTGCGGAAACAGTGGACTGAGTCTGGAGTAGAAACATCCAGAGCCACCGTGCACAGGCGTGTGCACGAAATGGGCTACAGGTGCCGCATTCCCCAGGTCAAGCCACTTTTGAATCAGAAACAGCGGCAGAAGCGCCTGACCTGGGCTACAGAGAAGCAGCACTGGACTGTTGCTCAGTGGTCCAAAGTACTTTTTTCGGGTGAAAGCAAATTCTGCATGTCATTCGGAAATCAAGGTGCCAGAGTCTGGAGGAAGACTGGGAAGAAGGAAATGCCAAAATGCCAGAAGTCCAGTGACAAGTACCCACAGTCAGTGATGGTCTGGGGTGCCGTGTCAGCTGCTGGTGTTGGTCCACTGTGTTTTATCAAGGGCAGGGTCAATGCAACTAGCTATCAGGAGATTTTGGAGCACTTCATGCTACCATCTGCTGAAAAGCTTTATGGAGATGAAGATTTCATTTTTCAGCACGACCTGGCACCTGCTCACATTGCCAAAACCACTGGTAAATGGTTTACTGACCATGGTATCACTGTGCTCAATTGGCCTGCCAACTCTCCTGACCTGAACCCCATAGAGAATCTGTGGGATATTGTGAAGAGAACGTTGAGAGACTCAAGACCCAACACTCTGGATGAGCTAAAGGCCACTATCGAAGCATCCTGGGCCTCCATAAGACCTCAGCAGTGCCACAGGCTGATTGCCTCCATGCCACGCCGCATTGAAGCAGTCATTTCTGCCAAAGGATTCCCGACCAAGTATTGAGTGCATAACTGTACATGATTATTTGAAGGTTGACGTTTTTTGTATTAAAAACACTTTTCTTTTATTGGTCGGATGAAATATGCTAATTTTGTGAGATAGGAATTTTGGGTTTTCATGAGCTGTATGCCAAAATCATCCGTATTAAGACAATAAAAGACCTGAAATATTTCAGTTAGTTTGCAATGAATCTAAAATATATGAATGTTAAATTTTCATCATGACATTATGGAAAATAATGAACTTTATCACAATATGCTAATATTTTGAGAAGTACCTGTATATTAAGATCTTTTAAATCCTGTAGGCTCTTTCCCTAACTCTGCTGGTTGGTCCTGAGATAATAAAGGTCTAGAGTTGAAAAAAAGTTAAAAAGAGTACATTTCTGTCAGAGAGCTTGGATAAAAGTCATTTAGTCATTTTAGCACTTTTAAAAATTTTTGGGATGTTGGGTTAAGGGTAGTCTTGGTTTGTTTCATTTCATACATCATCCTTAAATGGTGCTGTTCTAATCACTTTATCATCTCTGCTGCACTCCACCACAAGCCCCTTACACACCCAAACATACACACATGATGGTGGTTGTGCTAGCTGCACAGCCTGCTGAGAGGCATTCACTTGCACTTGGAAAGGTAATATTTATCAAAATACGGCTGTAGATGGCAAAACAAATATATTTAAATTAGAAAATGAATATTAATGAGCATACTTTTCTCTTTTTAACAGAGGATGATGAGATGTAACTCATGAGTATTTTTAAAAGTAAAAGAAAATGTTCCCCAGTGACTGTTTACGAATTACAGTCAATTTTATTTTATAAATGCATTTTGGGGGGGACTTATGAGGAGTTCACAGGTGTCAACTTCAATTTTAGCAAAGAAAAATAGATCTTGATCATGTCATAAAGTGAAATCTTTATTGTTCTAACAATTAATTTTTTTAGTTTGTAGAATATATTATGTTGTTATTATAATATTTATTTGATATTTGAATATAATTTGAATATAATATACATGTTTATCTTGTTTTTACAAAAACTTGTACTTGTCGTACTCGTCGTCTTCCGTTTTATCCGGGACCGGGTCACGAAGGCAGCAGACTCAGCAGAGGCACCCAGACATCCCTCTCCCCAGACTCACACTCATTCAAGTAGTTTTACGGCGATTGGGGTGGAGTATTTGAGTGTTTGATTTGCTCTAACTGATTTCCTGCAATATATGCAGTGCTGTTATGTTACAGACAAGTCAAAGTAGTGCCTGTTTGTGAAGTTGAAAGAAAATGATGAACTTGTCTCGTACTCGTCGTCTTCTGCTTTATCCGGGAACGGGTCGCGGGGGCAGCAGACTCAGCAGAGACGCCCAGACGTCCTTCTCCCCAGACACTTCCTCCAGCTCCTCCAGGGGGAGCCCAAGGCGTTCCCAGGCCAGCCGAGAGACATAGTCCCTCCAGCGTGTCCTGGGTCATCCCCTGCGCCTCCTCCCGGTGGGACGTGCCTGGAACACCTCCCGAGGAAGGCGTCCAGGAGGCATCCGGTATAGATGCCCGAGCCACCTCAACTGGCTCCTCTCAATGTGGAGGAGCAGCGGCTCTACTCCGAGCCCCTCCCGGGTGGCCGAGCTCCTCACCCTATCTCTAAGGGAGTGCCCGGCCACCCTATGGAAGAAGCTCATTTCAGCCGCTTGTATCCGGGATCTCGTTCTTTCGATCATGACCCAAAGTTCATGGCCATAGGTGAGGATAGGAACGTAGACCGACCGGTAAATTGAGAACTTCGCTTTTCGACTCAGCTCTCTCTTCACCACAATGGACCGGCACAGTGCCTCCATTACTGCGGAAGCCGCACCGATTCGTCTGTCGATCTCCCGCTCCATTCTTCCCTCACTCGTGAACAAGACCCCGAGATACTTAAACTCCTCCACTTGAGGCAGGAACTCCCCTCCAACCGGAGGAGGACAAGCCACCCTTTTCTGGTCGAGAACCATGGCCTCTGACTTGGAGGAGCTGATCTTCATCCCAGCCGCTTCAAACTTGGCTGCGAACTGCCCCAGCATATGCCATAGGTCTTGGCTAGAGGTGGCCAACAGGACCACGTCATCTGCAAAACGAAGAGATGAAATCCTCTGGTCCCCAAACCAGACCCCCTCCGGCCCTTGGCAATGCTGAAATCCTGTCCATAAAAATTAATAAACAGGACTGGTGACATGGGGCAGCCCTGCTGGAGTCCAACATGCACCGGTAACAGGTCCGACTTAGTGCCGGCAATGCGGACCAAACTCCTGCCTTACCAGGGAGGCTGTGGAGTGTGATCCCCCTGTAGTTGGAACACACCCTCCGGTAACCCTTCTCATGAAGGGGGACCACCACCACAGTCTGCCAGTCCAGAGGCTCTGTCCCCAACCGCCACGCAATGCTGAAGAGGTGTGTAAACCATGACAGCCCCACAACATCCAGAGATTTGAGGTACTCAAGGCGGATCTCATTCACCCCCGAAGCCCTGCCACCGCGGAGCTTTTTAACCACCTCGGAGACTTCAGCCCGGGTGATGAAAGAGTCTAACCCCGAATCCCCAGCCTCTGTTTCCACTAGGGAATGCGTGATGGCAGGATTGAGGAGATCCTCAAAGTACTCCTTCCACCGCCCGATAATGTCCCCAGTCGAGGTCAGCAGCCTCCCCCCCTACTGTAAACAGTGTTGGCGAAGCACTGGTTCCCCCTCCTGAGGCGCCGGACGGTTAGCTAACTAATAGTCCTTCTCCATGGCCTCAACGAACTCCTCCAAGGCCTGAGGTTTTGCCTCTGCCACAACCCGGGCTGTGGCACGCTTGGCCTCACGGTACCCGTCAGCCGCCTCAGGAGTCCCATAAGCCAACCACAGCCGATAGGACTCGACAGCCCTGGCAGCGCCCTGACAGCGTCCCTTTACTGCCGGTGTCCACCACCGGCAGTAATGGGATTGCCACCGCAACCGGCACCGCAGACCTTACGGCTGCAGCTATGGGCAGCAGCCTCAACAATAGATGCGGAGGACATGGTCAACTCAGACTCTATGTCTCCAACATCCCTCGGAATCTGGTCAAAGCTATCCTGGAGGTGGAAGTTGAATACATCCCTGGCCGAAGGCTCCGCCAGACGTTCCCAGCAGACCCTCACTATGCGCTTGAGCCTGCCAAGTGTGTCCGGCTTTCTCCTCTTCCAGCAGATCCAACTCACCACCAGGTGGTGATCAGTGGACAGCTCAGCCCCTCTCTTCACCTGAGTGTCCAAAACATGCAGCCGAAGGTCTGATGATACGACAACAAAGTTAATCATTGAACTCCTGCCTAGGGTGTCCTGATGCTAAGTGCACTGATGGACACCCTTATGTTTGAACATGGTGTTCATTATGGACAACCCGTGACTAGCACAGAATTCCAATAACAAAGCACCACTTGGATTCAGATCGGGGAGGTCATTGCTCTGGTTAGGGTTTGAAAACTTTTGTATTGTTTATCACTCATATGTCTATACAAAGTGCTCTTTCTTCTTTCATGCCACAGAAAGGGGGATGGGGTAGAAGTGAGTTATGCTTCTATCAGCAACATCTGGTGGCTGCCTGTGCCAGTCTCCACTCCCTCTCTCTTGAAGAACAAACACATGCACCCTAACTCTTCTCACCCCCCACACACACACACACACCCTAAATGCCTGAACTGTCTGTTGAACTGTGTGTGAACCAGCATATATAAATAAAGAGAGAGGGTGCCAACACTTTGTAGATTTGCACTGCAGAGTGTGAGCTACCTCTTGCGCAAGATTAACAGAGACTCCCTCTTCTACAAAAACATTTTTACAATATAGTGAAAATATTATTATATTGTGATAATATAGTGTGCAAAGATGTCAATTGTATTGGTAAAACTATTAGATGTTGGTTTTACTTTTAATTCTTTAAAATGAAAACCAACTGTTTTCTTTACAACTTTATGAAGGTGGTCACCATGTACACAAGATTCTGACAAGCGTTTAAGAAAATATCTCATCTGTAGGACCTGTTTGAGTTCTAGTCCATGCTTGATTTTAGGCACGGTGAGATTTTGCTGTTATAGAGTAATTAGGGTAATGTGAAACATGTTTTGTTGCAACTTGATAAATATGTATATTGTAATAATGATATTATATTTTCAAAAAGTACCTAAAATGCACCACAACCTTTAATGAAGAGACACTAAAGGGTTTTTTTCGGTGACAGTTTGTATTTAAGCAGTCCTCTTCATCGAAATTTTCACATTTTGATATCATGAAACCAGGACAACACAATCTTTTAACCACACCTGGCCATTGGAGGTTTCAAACTGGAGGTTCTCAGAAGGAAATTGCCATGGAGCTTAGATTGTCACATAGTATTGTTAGAAGGTTGCAACAGACACTGGAAAAGTCAAAGAAAGCCACAGGAGTGGATGCCCATTGGTCGCATCCCATTCTGATCATTGCTTATTCGTGTGGAACTGGATGGTGAAAGCCACTAAATTCCAGACAAGTTTAAGGTTGATGAGAGGCATTCGAGTGTCACATCTGACCATTCAAAACTGCTTACATGAACATTGTTTTAGATTGACCTGCAAGTGTACTTGACCACACCATCAGCAACAGGTAGCACTTACACAGAAACAGGATCCACTGGGCCTCAGTGCTGGTATCTGTAGGAAGTTGATTCCCACTGAACACAAATGATGGCCCTCAATGCTGTTGGAAAACAGTATTCCTCAGTCATTTGGAAACAGTGGACAGCCATGCCTCAGCAGACAATAAGTTAACTTGTCAACAGCATGATATGTCATTGGGTTTTTTTTGTTTCCTGGGTGCCCATCACTATTGTTAACTCTTGTTTTAATAAATTGTTTTAAATAAAGAAACTACCATTGCATGTGTCTACTTAGATAGCCTACTTCCATGATATAATATAACTTTAATGTGAACTTTTTTAAATTTTCCATAAATTTCATCCATAACTTGAATATAACTAACTTTTTGTAAGTAACAAATATTGTACTAGCTTGAAAAATATGTTGTCAGTACAGTAAAGATACTATAGTTATATTTTTTCTTACGTTGGAGTGGGATGTCTACACTTTAGCAGAAATATCCTGGCCTAAATGAATTTTGTTCTTGCCACCTTAATTAAAAAAACTAATTTCTCTGCTCATGTGGAGCATTAACCTTTAAAGTTTTTTTAGCAAACATTGATCCTCCAGGTTACAGGCAGAAAAATAGAGGAGAGGGGAGAAGAAGAGGCACACATTGGTAAAACTAGCTTAGTCTTAGTTTGGACTTTGTTTTACCAGCATCGGACAGAGACTAGCCTGTATATTGTAATGTGTCAGTATTTCCTTCCTTGTTTCACATTTGAGTCTCATTATTTCAGAGCAGTATTGCAGGGCCGTAATAGCTTGCGTTATGGCTTGAGGATAATTAGCTGATTGTTAGACTGAAACAAAAAGGCAGATTATTTTAACAGCGTGAGAAAGCAAAAGATAATAGAGCAGAGGGCATAGTGGATGTTGTGTTAAGAGTGATAAAAAAGCAATGTGTTAGCCTTTTGTCTGAACCTCTTTAAAGCCCTTATTCCAGTTATAGCCATTTGTTGTTTTAGGTGTAGCCTGATGCATTTATGGCTTATATGTCCAGTCAAGATATCATTTCTAGGACTAAGTCAATTACAGAGGTTTTGGTAACATCAGTTCTTTCCTTCTAATTGCTCAGCAGCTCATTATTATATGGTTAAAGCTGCAGATATTACAGCCACACGTGATATTTCCCTCATTGTAAACTCTGCGTAAAACAGAACTCAACCTCTGTGGCAACATTTGCCTTTGTTCATTTGCATGCATTTGAGCTGTTAGCGCGCCCCTGATGTCGAGCACTTGCAGAACAAACTGGGGGGCTTAACCTTCTCTAATGCTGTCAAATTGATGCATCTACTGGAGTTCTTGCTGTCTTGCGTCTTTGTTGTTTGTTCGTACAGCTGGATTAGGCTTGTGCCTCTGCTGTTTGAGCGGGAGATGGATGCTGATGGGCCTGACCTTTCTTTTGCGTGCTTCACCATGCATGGCACACCAGCAGAGAAAATGCCTGTCAACAGCTGGTATATGCGAGCAACGCGTTTGTGTGCCCACTGTAATCTCTTACTAAAACATCCACCACTTTCTCATTGGAAAGGAGGCAGAAGACAGACGAAAAGGGCACATTTGTGTTCTGCCCCTTTATGCCGTGGAAAAGAAGCTGCAGGGCACGGCTTTGAACAACTGCATTGTAGGAGTGGGAGAGGGAGAGGAGCGTTGACTGTAGCAAAATGTCAACATGATAAATCCAACCTTTACAAGCAGTCTTGGCTGTAAGCAGGCTCATGTCCCAGAATTAATAATCAAATATATCAAATTGTTTGGAAATAATTAATTTGCCATCCTTTGTCATAAATCTCTACTGAGGGGTCTATAAATCCAGCTTTTAAAAAAGTTATGGCTAATGTATATGCGCCGAGGTGTCTTGTGACATGGCTTAAGGGGGGAAAAGGTGCTTTTCATTGGCAGATAGTATGGCTCTTGTTAAACAGGCCTCGTTGGGTGTCAGGCTCTTGTGAAAGTGAGATCAATGTCCCCAACTTGTGTCAAGTCTTTGATAGATGTAGGGGGAAACGGGGAGGGGCTGCCGTTGTTTCAGATGGTTTTACCTTTGAGACTGAGTCTGCCGGCAACTGTGCCTGCTATTTCTGACTGTAATGCAATGAGACTAGTTACTTTTTACTCTCTGCCAAAGCTATAGCACATAGGGAGTCAGCGAACATATTTTCTAATGCATGTAGGCCTAAAAATGATACATTGCATTTCTCTGTGTAGGTTAAAAGCAACCCACCCTCCATAATAAATCATTGCCATTTTTCTCTTTCAAGAACCCACTACTGCATTACACTCTCTGGCCATTTTATTAGGTATGCCTAACTTTTGATGTCAGAATTGAATGCTTGAAAGCATATTTAAAACCTGTTAAATGGGGGTTATTTTTCTTTGTTTTTCCATTTGTGATGTTGTGCTTAAATTATTCTTCCTAATTACAAAGACATATGCTAATTAAGTAAGTTCAGTATTTTGTAAAGTGTTAGCATTGTTCGTGAAGCAGTGTGGGATTGTGTTGTCAGTTATCAGCAGGTTTAAATCTCAGCTGACCCCTTCAGTCTGGGTTTGCATTGTAAAAGTGTGGATTCTTCTAACTGTATTCCGGTTTCCCTCCTCAGTCAGTATACTCAGTATAAGATGGATTAATGGATGATTCGAAATTGATCTTGGAAAGAGTCATGTGCATGGTTGCTTTTTTTTGTGCTGGCCCCTGTGATGGGTTGGTAAAAAGTACAATACAATTAAGAGCAAAGAAGAGTAGCATTGAAGCCCATAAAACATGTTTTTTTTTAGTCACTTAAAGATATGGTATGAGAACTAAATTCAATTACTTTCTTTATCAACATTTTTTATGGCATAAAAGCAACTGATGTCTATAACATCACTGTATTTCAATGACATTTTATGTGTTACACCAACACAAAGTGGTGTATAATTATAGAAATCTAATGAAAATTGATGATTTCCTACATCTCCTATAAATAAAAATTTTAAAAGTGTGGCATATATTTCCATTCATTGCTTTTTCTGATACTCCTGAAGTGTAACAAGACAACTTCTCAGGCCCCGTAAGTAGTAAAATAAAGTCCACCTGTGTGTAATTTAATCTCAGTATAAATTCAACTCTTCTGTAAAGGCTTAGAGATTTGTCAAATAACTCTAGTTAAAAAACAGCATCACTGAGATCAAGAAACACAACAGGTTCGGGATAAAGTTGTGGATTAATTTAAAGCACAGTTCGGTAATAAAACAATATCACAAGCTTCGACCATCTCACGAAGAATTGTCCAATTCATCATTTGAAAATGGAGAATGTGGCAAAAGTTCAAACTTATCAAGGCATGGATGCAGGGGCAAGTTTTTAGGGGTGTTTCCCCTAAATTCTATCTTAGGAGTATCTTAACCTCCCAGTAAAACAGTGAAATCAGAATATCATAGTATTAACCTTAGACCAGGGGTGGCGAACCAGTTCAGCATTAAGAGCCAAATAAAGTCTATCATCACCTTAAAGAGCCAAACAGCAATTTTAATATTAGTTACATAACACAATGCTTGCTCAAACTGTTTTTTTTTTTTGTCCTTAGGTCTTTTTCTTAGTCCCTTAGGCCTTAGAGGAACACCTGACAGTCTTTATTTTTAACAAGTGTCTTTAAGTTTGGCTTGTACTGTGTTGTGGCTATTTGAAGCAGCTCTTTCACATGTGTGTCAGTAAGAACAGAACGATGTTTATACTTCACTTGCTGAAGTGTAGAAAAAACTGATTCACATACATACAGTACAGACCAAAAATTTGGACACACCTTCTCATTCAAGGAGTTGTCTTTATTTACATGACTATGAATATTGTAGCGTCACACTGAAGGCATCAAAACTATGAATTAACACATGTGGAATTGTATACTGAACAAAAAAGTGTGAAACAACTGAAAATATGTCTTATATTCTAGGTTCTTCAAAGTATCCACCTTTTGCTTTGATTACTGCTCTGCACACTCTTGGCATTCTGTTGATGAGCTTCAAGAGGCAGTCACCTGAAATGGTTTTCACTTCACAGGTGTGCCCGGACAGGTTTAATAAGAGGGATTTCAAGCCTTATAAATGGGGTTTGGACCATCAGTTGTGTTGTGCAGGAGGTGGATACAGACAATAGGTTCATCCGAGTCACCAGCCTCAGAAATCGCAGGTTAACAGCAGGTCAGATTAGAGAACAGGTCAATGCCACACAGAGTTCTAGCAGCAGACACATCTCTAGAACAACTGTTAAGAGGAGACTGTGTGAATCAGGCCTTCATAGTAAAATAGCTGCTAGGAAACCACTGCTGAGGACAGGCCTCAGCCAGTCTGAAGAGACTTGTTTGGGCTAAAGAACACAAGGAATGGACATTAGACCAGTGGAAATCTGTGCTTTGGTCTGATGAGTCCAAGTTTCAGATCTTTGGTTCCAACCACCGTGTCTTTGTGCGGTGCAGAAGAGGTGAACGGATAGACTCTACATGCCTTGTTCCCACCGTGAAGCATGGAGGAGGAGGTGTGATGGTGTGGGGGTGCTTTGCTGGTGACACTGTTGAGATTTATTCAAAATTGAAGGCATACTGAACCAACATGGCTACCACAGCATCTTGCAGCGGCATGCTATTCCCTTCGGTTTGCGTTTAGTTGGACCATCATTTATTTTTCAACAGGACAATGACCCCAAACACACCTCCAGGTTCTGTAAGGACTATTTGACCAAGAAGGAGAGCGATGGGGTGCTGTACTGTATGTTGATGCAAATATTGACATTAGCTTGAGTGCAGCCGTTTTATGTTAGGGTATTTGTCTGTGGGCGTAATTTTCCAAAATTCTGTGGTTCCCTCTCTGAAAGCACATTTCAGTCTGTCAATCTCATGAAGTTCATCATCTCCAACTGGGAGGCTGCTTCATCTGTTACCAAGGGGGACTTTAAACAGTCTGAGTCTGCAGTAAATGGGTTGATGAGAAATGTTATCTGAGGTCGTTTTTGTTTCAGGTCATAAAACCATTCCTCAAAACCTTTCTGCAGATTTTCAGTCAGTATTGCATAGCAGGCTGTTTTCACCTCCGATGATGCAGTTGCCTTTGACAAGGATGGAAAATGGGTCAGGTCTACCTTCTGAAGATGGGTAGAGAAGAGTTTGAGTTTGCTGATAAATTTGAACACATTTTGCAACAGGTCAGGCAGCATTTTAAGCTTTCCTTGAAGATCTAAGTTCAGCTTGTTCAGATGATTCAACATGTCGACAAGAAACCCCAAATCTGAATTCCCCTGGGGGTCACGAAGCTCAGCATAGTTCTTCTCTTTCTCCTCAAGCACCAATGTTACTGGTTTCAACAGTTCAAAAAAACGAGAAAGCATGTTACCTCTTGATAGCCATCGGACAGAGCAGTGGCGACGCAGATCACTGGGAAGGTCTTCATCAAGATCAGCGATTAAGTTTTGGAACTGTCTGTGGTTCAGAGCATGAGTGCGAATAAAATTCACAATTTCCAGCACATGTTTTATGATATGTTCCATATTTAGCTTCTTAGATACCAGGTACTCTTGGTGGATGATGCAGTGGAATGTCCAAAAATCTGGGAATCAATCATCAGCTTTGCACAGCTCTACAAGGCCATTTGAAGATCCCAGCATAGCTGGTGCACCATCTGTGGCTATTGCAGTTAATTTTGATAACTGCAAATTAGCTTTTTCAACAACAGTCATGAGTGTGTCTTTCAGGTCGATGCCCTGGGTCCCACAATGTAAAACAATCGTGCAATCCTCTGAAACAGTCATTTACAAATACCGCCAACTGTGGCTTGTCTTGAATGTCAGTCAACTCATCTAAAGCAATGCTAAAATATTGAGATTTTTTGAGATCTTCAAACAACTGGGGCTCCGATATTTTTTGCTCCACTCTATGTCTTGAAAGCTGCAGTCCTGATACAGAACATTTCAAATTCTCATTTTCGGGAGCTAGGATAGTAATAACATCTTCACAAACTCCCCTTCGCTGTATGGCTTCTGAGCGCATATCATTGTTACACGCTACCTGATATGATGCTAATGTAACAGTCTCCGAGTGTAAACTGCTTGAATTGTTGAACCTTTGGGGAACTCTTTGGCCTTGTTCGGATGGATAGAGGTGAAATGACGCTCCAGGTTTGATGCTTTAAAGTGAGATATTGAAGTCTGGCAAAGTAAGCAAAACGGTCTCCCATTATTTTCCATAAAAAAATATAACTCTTCCCATTCCGGTAGAAATGTTCTGTTCTCCTCTTCATATTTACGCTTTGCTGTTCATTTTCCCGATTCAGTCATTATGATCCGTTCAGTAGTAGCGCTAGCTTAACTGAATTCTATCTGCTTATTATGCACGTTACACTGCTTTTGCCAGTGCTACCTTTTAAGGAGTGTGGGAAATTTCAGTATTGTCACAGAATAATTTTTTTATACACCATTTTTTTTAAAGAAAAAAGAGCTGCAATGGAGCGGTCAAAGATCTGCATGCGGCTCGAGACTCAGTCCTGCCTTAGGCTGTTTAATATGATTATGATTTAAGGGCCATGGACTGCAAATTCTGAGGAAATGTGTAGGTAGAGTGAATTTTAAATAAAATGCGCCAATCCACCTAGAGCAACTGATAGTGCCTAGAGGCCTTACATGATTAACCTTTCTCAGTTTACATTATCTCACTTTTGGAGACAAATCTGTAATGATTTTCTTTTAACTATTAAAATTGTTAGCCATAAATTATTCATATCCCTGGCAGATTTAGATTTAAAATTATTTCTTAAACAAAGGAGAAGATTTAGAGAAAGATATCTCTCAAAAGACAATAAAGCAATGTAAAACATTGTTTAACCACCCTTTCAGTCAAAAGCCCATATCAGCTCGCTCATTGGGAGCTGAGCAGCCCTGAGGCCAGATTTTTCAAACACCTATGTATGCCGGTCCATCTAAAGTAAGGGTGGGCAAGTAGAGCATTAGTCAGAGAACAGGCTAGAGGCCCATGTTAACACTGCAGGAGCTGCAGAGACCCACAGCTCAGGTGGGAAAATCTGTCAACAGGACAGTTATTAGCTGTACACTCCACAAATCTGTTCTTTATTGATAAGGGACAAGAAGAAATAGAAACATCCTTTACTGTCCCACAGCAGGTAAATTCAGGTGGTGAAGAAATACATTGTTGGAAAAAGTAAGAAATGCCATGTTTTGTTGGTGTGGTGCAGGACCCAGGCACAGATGGGAGCATTGGATAAAAATAATGGCATTCATAAAGTAAGAATGACAACTTACAGGGAGACATAGGGAACACAGGACAAGAAGCACAGAGGGAACAACTGGGATGAGGACGGAGAGTATAACGGGAAGGGTAATGGGGGGATCCAGGAGGGAACAAAGAGAACAGGTAAGTATATATATTGTATATACTGACAAGTGGAGAATGGCACTGAATGCAGGTTAGAGTAATCAGGCAATGATGTGGAACAGCTGAGGCAGAAAAAGGCTGGAAGCAGAGGGAGAAGGAGAATGCATAGACACAGAAGCTGAACAGAGATACACAGAAACACTAGAAAGTAACTAACAGAGAATTGTAAATGTACAAGAACTCAGGAATGAACAAAGAACCTAATCAACAAATGAACTAAAATGGCAACACTAAGACGTTATAACCAACAGGGAAATTAAAAGGCAGAGACATGAAATAAGCTCAAACTCAGACACCAACAGATCATGACAAACCCATTTAGAGTTTGCTAAAAGGGGACACCTTCAAATAAGGACATGGAAAACGTGTAAGAAAATGCTCTGGTCCGATTAGGTAAAACATCTCGGCACTACATGCAAAACACTTTGTGAAGGAAAATCGTCCTGGTCCCGAACCATCTGTAAAAATATTCCAAGCTAAATACAGCCAAATCCTGGAATTAGAAACTTCAAAAGACTGGAGACAGGGGTGGAGTTGAACCTTCCAGTATCATGAATTGCTTAGATAGTCGAAGTAGAACAAAACCAGAGGATGAAACAGACTCAGCACACAGGATAAGATGGTAAATGAGGTTTATTTCTACTGTAGACTTTGTTTAAGGAATCTTGAGCTGGAGTTGTCCAGAAGCCAGAAGAGGAGGAGGTAAACCCAGGAATCCAGGGAGAGAGAGAGAGAGAGAGAGTACTGGTGATGAGAATATTTACAGTGCAGTCCTTAGGAGGGAGTATTACCAGATGTTGGCAGGCAAGTAGGCAGATAGGCAGGTCGACAGGCAGACAGGCAGGCAGACGGATAGGCAGACAGACAGGAGTCCGCATAACTGAGGTTATGTTCCAGCAAAGGTCTTCTTCTTCTTCTTCTTCTTGTATTATTTTTGGCAGTTGGCAAATAACGTTATGATGTGCATTACCGCCACCGACTGGTATGGAGTGTGGTTCTTCATGGTTTTAAATCTTATTTACTATTACAACAATCAAATTCTATTTATTAATTTAGTGCTCTTGAAAAATCTAATTATAATTTGAATATGTTTGCTACCTAAACTTCTTTGCAAAGTATCTCTCAAAATAAAATTTTCTTTAATTCCTACAAATTCTCTCCTTAAAATTGTTCTTTCTTGTTCATATTTCTGACACTTCAATATTACATGTTCTATTGTTTCCTCCTCTCCACAATAATCACATTTTCCTGTATTATGTTTCTTCATCTTGAACAATGTAGAATTAAGTCCTGTATGTCCTATTCTTAATCTTGTAATTAATTATTTCCTCTTTTCTACTCCTTCTTCCTGTTCTTACTTCTCCTACTATCTTGTTGATTCTGTAAAACCATCTTCCTTTCTTTTCTTCATCCCACCTTTTTTGCCACTCTTTCCTGATTCTCTGTTTAATTATATTTCTTGCCTCTGACCTACTAATATTTATTATAAAGCTAATGTTGTTTTGTGTTGCCTTCTTTGCTATCCTGTCCGCCTTTTCATTCCCTCCAACTCCTACATGTGCTGGTACCCATAAAAACACTAATATTAATCCCATTCTTTGTATTCTAAATAAAGTATGTTTTATTTCCAACAAAATGTCTGGTCTACCCTCTGAATGATTATGTTTTAAACTTAATAATGCTGAACTTGAGTCTGAACAAATGATTGTTTTTAATGGTTTTATATCCTCCACCCACTGCACTGCTAACAATATTGCTAATAATTCTCCTGAATATACTGATAATCCATCTGTAATTCTCCTTCCTACTTTTATTTTAAATTCTGGTATTACAAATGCTACTCCTATTTTTTCATCTGTTTTTGATGCGTCTGTGTAAATCTGGACATAATGATAGTAATTGTTTATATATTCTTGTATTATACTTGAATCTAATCTACATTTTGGATCCTTTTTCTTTTCCATCAATGCCATATCCACCACTGCTTCTGGTAACAGCCACGGTGGCACTACTGGCAAAGGCAACATTGAACTTATTTCTTTTTCATATATTTGAAATTCTTCTGCTATACTATTGATAATCCAACCAAAACTCTTAACTTGTTTTTTTTCTTTTTCCCAGCATGGTTTTAAAATATCACGTGTGGGATGATCTGGATCATTGCTTTGTAAGTTTATCCAGTAATTTATTGCTAACTGTTTCCTTCGTAGATCTAATGGCATCTCTCCCATCTCTACCTGAAGTGCTGCTATTGGACTGGTTCTGATTCCAGCAAAGGTCTGTATCAGCAGCTACCTTAAGAAGCCCATGAGCTCATTAGGAGAATGCGTTGCAGCTGCAGACAATGAGCTGCCAGAACCAACCAGAAGGGGAGGAGCAGAGATCCTACATCCAGCAGGGCAACAATCCAAACATACGACCATAGCTGCAAAGGAAATAAATAAATAGGAAGATTCACAATCAATAAAAGCTTGACACTATCATCCGAAAGCCATCCACAGATGTACGAAATTTACAAAACTGTTTTTAGACTTACACGGTCTCAGGTAATAGTTAATGTATAATAGTAAAGAGGGGAATAATGTGGCAGATTGTCTAGCTAAACAATCTCTTAGACAAGATGGAACTAAAGACATTGCATTTAGTAAATTTAAAATGAAATGTATTTTTAAGGAACAAATAAAATCTGAATGGCTGCGGCTTTGGGAGAAGGGGACTACAAGTCAGCACTTGTTTAAAATTCAACAGACATTAGGAAAAATTGAAAAAATTGGAAAAGGTTGAAAAGAACAAGTAGTTTTTACAAGGCTACTATTAGGACTTACAGGGTTAAATTAAACTTTTACCCTAGGTGGTAAACATCCAACAGGTAGATGTGAGTTTGAAATGGACTTGGAAACGGAAGAACACATAGGGCGAGTAGAAAAAACTTAAAACAAGAATTAAGGTAACACATTGTGGAGATACTTAGGATGAGCACAATATTGGTTAAACATAAAAAGATAAATAAAGCATTTAGATATTTAAAGGAAATTTGATTATATATATGAGCATATAGCTTAATTAGGTAAGATAGATACTCTGGCCCACACTCCAGCGCGTAGATGGCAATAATGTATCTTAACGTTGGATGCCACCCACCAAAAAATACAAGAAGAAGAAACTTAACACTGTCTTGCCAGAATTTATGGGTATGTTCCAATTCAGGGGCTGGATCCTTCGAAGGACCCAGTTTACGTGGGCTGGGTTTTTTTTCGTCGACCGCTAAAGCCACGGGGGCCGGAAGTGGGCAGCTGCGAATTGGGACGGTCTAGCCTTTACCAGCTGTTAGCACATTGCGGCGCATTTCTTCATCAAAAATGCATATTGAAAAGCTTATTTATTCTCAATCACACTCTCCAGCGATACAGTAAGGTTACATAAAATTGTCCATTTATTCAGGTTAATTTTAATATCACCTGTAATGGCAAATCCATTTATATGAACAAATGACACAATAAATTAAAATAATACTAACATAAACTGTTAGAAATCACTTGTGTTTAACGTTCACTGTGATGACTGCCAGCGAGAGCTTAGTGCCGGGAGTCAGGTTAGATCTCTCCAGGTTTAGCTTGCCTCACCGCCAGAAAGGCTGGCGAGGCAAGCCGGCGGCTGTTACTACGGCGGGAGCGGAAAACCCCAAACTCGTCGGAGCACGTTTCAAATTAAGCGATGTCTTGATAAATCAAGCAGATATTTCACGTCTACACAGTTATATTCCCGCACTAAAAACATTGTAAAAGTTCATTTGTGTCACAGAAAGTGTAATTTTTTACAAATTACACACAGCTTTTGCCACTGTGGTCCGCCATGGCTACTTGACCAATCCACTTCAACCCACAATGAATCATGGGAAATGATGGACCATGAAGGATACTCACGACCCATCTTTCAAATCGGGCAAAAGAAGGACACATTTGTCGGCCGCATTTGAAGGAGTCTTGGAAGGATTCATGAATTGGGACAGCCTTCGTCGCCACGCTCTGACGTAATCGGTCTACAAATACAGCCTTCGAAGGATCCAGCCCCTGAATTGGGACACAGCCAATATATGGGTTGTTCTCTGTGACTTTTGGAGTAATAAAGCAAACGTTCTTCTACACCAAAGTGACTGCAGTCTGAGTGGTGTAACACCTCCAACAGCATGTTTGGGTTTTATTCAGATAGCAGTACTCTATGCAGATGACGTTTCAGAGAACAGGATCCATGGAGAGCTTAATGAGTGTTCACAGGATTGATCAGTAGGGGGCAAAGACTGATGGCTTTCATTGAGATAAAGGTAATCTTGTTACATAGCCATTCATAAAACATCACTCATTAAGTGGAGTAATAAAGCCCCCATCAGTACTGTTGACTTCAGCTAACAACTAATCAATACAGCCAGGGGAATTCAAATGTCAGAGGACTTTCACTGTTAATTGTAACCTTTTGCTGGAACTAAATATCAGATGTTTGCTCAACCATGAAGATTTCCTGTCAGTAAATAAATCCCTCCCACTCTCTTTTTCTTTGTGGCTATACACTAGAAGAGTTTTTGATTAAAATTGGCAGACTGATGAAGTCACTGCAAGTTTTGTTTCAAAGAAGACCTGCGTTCACAGTCTTTGTTGCCTTTTGTTTGAAGAACTGAAGCTTAGTTAGGCAGAGAAGAATCTGAAGAAGTGAATCTCTGCTTAGTCTCTCCAGGAAGGCTCTCAGGGGTAATCATTTCCTGCAGCATAAATGCGGCTCACCTAACTGTTAGCAAGTATATGGGAGGGATGTAGGTTACCATGAGTCAAGAGAGAATAGTTCAGAGAAAACATCATGGTGGGAGAAGAAAAAGAAGAAGATTAAGAGGTTACCTATTTCACTGAGCAAGCCATTCATTGGCCTTCAAACCAGCCATTATTTTTCTTTTTCTGAGTGGGGGATGTAAGAGAAAAATGTAGAATTTCGCTCACAGAAATGTTTGTGTGAGATGGGATGGAATTTTTGCATCGCTGAGGGAAATTTGAATTGAAGGTAATTTTATGGTTGACATAGTAAATTATTTGAACATCCAGTGTTTGGGCTAAAAGAGATGATGGTTCCGAGTCAGAGGGAAAAAGAAGACTCATGCTGTTGGCCATGTGTGACTTTGTATACATACACTGCTGGTGAGACTTGTACATGCACTTTTCACTGGCATGGACATCAGGTTAATTTTGGGCAGTTAATGATCCCTTTGAACTTTTTGTTTTACATGGTTCCTTAGTTGTAAAACAAAAACTGCAATGATTTTTGAAAACAAAATTTGTGTACACGAGTTTGAAATTGTTGTATAGTTTGTCCACACAGTGTCAGAATTATACATACAGGCTTAAATACACACAGCCAACTAATACTTGGATAAATGTCCCTTAGTAACGGACATCTTGACCATATTTATTTTTTGCCTTGAGGTCCTGGCAAAGTTCAAGCTGGATATTTGACCACCTTTCTAATAAAAATTCCTAAGGTTCATATTAAATGGCTGGCTTCATAGGACTGCTCCAGCTTTTAAGCATAGTCCATAAATGTTAAGTAGGATTGAGGTCAGGGCCTTAGCAGAAGCTGAGTGTTGGCCTGCTTTGTTCATTCAAAAACCAGTTTAGATGAATTTGGGATTATTCTCCTAGTTGAACACTTGAAAGCAAGGTTATCATTGTATATGGGGCACATTTCTTAAGACAGCCCTAAACTCAATGTTTAATTATCCAGGTTTTAACCATGTGACCTACTCCACACCCATGATATGAAAAGAGAAACATGCTTAAACTTCAGGAACAATGCAGGAACCACCAAGGAACAACCCTATAATATATTGGAATAGACTGGGACTGTCATGATCCTATGAACTTCAAGTTTCATTTTTGATGAGTTCTGTATTCTGATTCTTGAGTTTTGTCCCAATTTAACACCGTTTTCTAAATGTTCATGAGTTTGGTTGTACTTGTAGTTCTTCCATTTTTATCAGTGTTTTCATCGCTTCACAGCTGCCAGTAAGTTTTGTTACTCCATGCCATAGGCATGGAGTAACAAAACTTACAAAACCATGATCTTCTGGTGCCCCTCTGCTTCCCAGTTTGTTCTTTTGCCTCTTACCAGCCCTGTGGTTTTCCCTGTGTCATGACTGTGTTCGGAGTTTGTTAGACATTTTTTTTCAATCATTTTATTAAATGTTTGCCTGTTGCATGATCCCCTGTTGTCCTGTTTGCTTTTGGGTCCTAAGACAACACCAGAGTCAGAATCAGAAACACTTTATCGCCAGGTACCATAAAAAAGAAGCATTTCACAGGACAAGGGCATTTCTGTGGTGAACGGTGAAACATTAAATAACAAGAATTATAAGGGGCAAAAAATAATAAGAAAAAAATATATACACTGCTCAAAACCGCCAACTCCTGGACAGTCTGTGGTGCAACGTGATGTTGGTGGATGGAGTGAGACATGTTGTCCCAGATGTGCTCAATCCAATTCAGGTCTGGGAAACGGGCGGGCCAGTCCATAGCTTCAATGTCTTCATCTTGCAGGAACTGCTGACACACTCCAGCCACATGAGGTCTAGCATTGTCCTGCATTAGGAGGAACCCAGGGCCAACTGCATCAGCATATGGTCTCACAAGGGGTCTGAGGATCTCATCTCGGTACCTAATCGCAGTCAGGCTACCTCTGACGAGCACATGCGGCCCTCCAAAGAAATGCCACTCCACACCATTACTGACCCACTGCCAAAATGGTCATGCTGAAGGATGTTGCAGGCAGCAGATCGCTCTCCATGGTGTCTCCAGACTCTGTCACGTTTGTCACATGTGCTCAGTGTGAACCTGCTTTCATCTGTAAAGAGCACAGGGCGCCAGTGGCGAATTTGCCAATCCTGGTGTTCTCTGGCAAATGCCAAGTGTCCTGCACGGTGTTGGGCTGTGAGCACAACCCCCATTTGTGGACGTCGGACCCTCATACCATCCTTATGGAGTCGGTTTCTAACAGTTTGTGCAGACACATGCACATTTGTGGCCTGCTGGAGGTCATTTTCCAGGGCTCTGGCAGTGCTCCTCCTGGTACTCCTTGCACAAAGGCAGAGGTAGCGGTCCTGCTGCTGGGTTGTTGCCCTCCTACAGCCTCCTCCACGTCTCCTGGTGTACTGGCCTGTCTCCTGGTAGCGCTTCCAGGCTCTGGACACTTCGCTGACAGACACAGCAAAGCTTCTTGCCACAGCTTGCATTGATGTGCCATCCTGGATGAGCTGCACTACCCGTGCCACTTGTGTGTGTTGTAGAGTCCGTCTCATGCTACCACGAGTGTGAAAGCACCAGCAACATTCATAAGTGACCAAAACATCAGCCAGAAAGCATAGGTACTGAGAAGTGGTCTGTGGTCCCCCACCTGCAGAACCACACCTTTATTGAGTGTGTCTTGCTAATCGCCAAAGATTTCCCCCTGTTGTCTATTTCATTTACACAACAGCATGTGAAACTGATTGTCAATCAGTGTTGCTTCCTAAGTGGACAGTTTGATTTCACAAAAGTTTGATTTACTTGGAGTTATATTGTGTTGTTTAAGTGTTCCCTTTATTTTTTTGAGCAGTATATATATATATATATATATATATATATATATATATATATATATATATATATATACATGTATTTATTTATATACACTCTGATTCAATTCTGAGGATTTTCTGGTGTTTTTTAGTTAGAAAAAACAAAAGATTGAGCCACTTGACCACTTAAAAATATTTGAAGAATTTAAGGTGAGACTGCACCAATTGTCAACCATCATGCTGTGAGTCTGTTTTGATGCCAGTGGTATTGGTGCATTTAACAAAGTTGATGAAAAAATCAAAAAGTAAGACTACAAATCAAAGCTTCGATCCCAGCTCTTCTAACAGGCCACTGATCTGAAACAGACATTTAAACTGGTTTTAGAATGGATAATGCACTCTACCGTGAATGGCCCACTCTAGTGAAAATGTATGCACTATGGTTGGAAGCCTGGTCTGTGCCAGAAAATAAAAGTTTCTCTGTAACTTGCTAAAACACATTTATCCAAAAGTCAGTGTGGGTGTATTCATGTACTTCAACCTGCAAATACATTTTTTTATTCACTGTGCAGATTAGAGGAAATTCACAATTTCAAACTTGTGCACTCACATCTACTTTTAAAAAACTTTTTGTGCAATTGTTTGACCCTGAAAAAAACACTTCAATTGCATCTATTAAATACCCAAATGAATGGCATTCATGTTGATGATGAATATGTGTAAACCTCTCACCTGCACTGAGTGTGCATTGTATACCAAAGAGTGAGGGGAAACACAAGGACAAATGCATTCATAGTTCAAATGGAGCCCTGGCACCATCAATAGGGTTGTATCTGTATCAGAACTCATTGAATCAGAAATTTTAGATTACACACTTAATCTTGCCTTTTTTTGTGTCAGCCTTATAGCAGATGCAGGGGTCCCATTGTCAGCGCTGAGAAGATGACAAGATTAATCCAAATGAATGAAAGCAACAGGAAATGATGTCACCAGCGATAAGCCTTACAAAGAATACCATCAGACACCGAGAGCCACATAATTTGTGTCTCCATCTTTAGAAATTACTGTCTTCTTCTTTTGTCCCCACTCTGTTTCCGTAGCGCCTCTTATCTCACGACAATAATTAAACCCTCGAGGGAGTATTTTCTGATGGACATATAAACCTATTTAAAATGGAATTAAAGATGCTATCGCACAGAATGGAATAATGTAATGCTTTGGGGAATCACAATCATATGCTGCTCCTGCCTTCTTTCTCTGACTGAATTAAAAGGTAACAACTTGCCATGTTTGAGATTACACAAGCCGTTTGACTTGAACGCTGGTGATGAAAGATGAATCTGTAATTACAGTGTTATGATGTGAAAGGAAGGAACGCTTCCCAGGGAGATGGATTTTTGCACGTTATAACAGGCTGCAAATGAAGCTTACAATTCTCTGGTTGGAAGGTTTTTGGTAAAATCTCCCAAAGTTAATGAAGAGTGCAACAATTTTACTTGACTGACCACAGTGATGCAGTCATAAAGCTCCAGAGCCTAAAAAACAGCCTCTAAAAAATGCCAGGAACAAGAAGTATCGTTTTTGTTTCCTGCACCTATTTTGTACAAAGAAGATCCCTATAAGCCGATCTCTTTATCCAGGTCTATTACTTCTGCTGGGTCATGGTAACCCTCCTAATAGGAGATGGTAGGAGCTGTTCCATTACCGTTTTTCAGCACTAATGAAACAGAGCGTTCCTCTCTGATGCACAATAATGTAGTGCTTGAAGAGGGTGGGAGGCAGTGTGCTATGGAGATAACCAGTATCTCATTAACAGGAGCACATTCAGCTCTCTCTTCATCTTCCTGATAGGGATGCATAATAAACACTTACATGGAAAGATGAAAAAAGATTTGCCTGACCTAAGGACTGCAAGTGCCCTTTGGCTTTTTATGCTACAACAGATAGATATGATAGAGCATAAGCGAAGCTTGATATTTTTGTTGATTAAAGGGATATTCAGGATTCAAGACAGGTTCTGTTAAAAGCCTTGTGATGGACCGGTGACCTGTCCAGGCTGTACCTGTACCTGTATATCAGTGACCTGTCCGGGTACAGGGTGTACCCGGTCTGACTGCTAGTGCCCAAAGCAACTCTACAAGGCCTCTACAAGGTTAAGCGGGTATACACAGTGGTTTGTTTGCATTGACAGGCGTTTTACACAGAAGTCAATGGTTATTTACAAGAAAGATGGAGATAGGAGGCTGTGCCCCACCAATTATCTTCCTGCTTGAAACACGAACTGAGACCTGGACATATAAAGCGTTTCTGTCAGAGTAATTACCAAGGTGGAAAAATAGAGCAGTGCAAAAAGGTCATGATCTCTGGGACCAGAGTGAGCATTTCATGTTAATTGGTATTAACTGGTATACATTTGGTCTAAAAAGGAAAATGTTTTTAAAATGTATTTTAAATGTGCTTCAGAAGTCTAAATGGATACCTGGCTTAGCCAAATATATGAGTATATATGCCACTATATGAGACTGTGTTAGGTCTGGTTGGAAATTACAGTTCTTGCTGAACAACTAACTGACTTTTTAGTTTTATGGAAAAAATAAGAGCTTTGTGTCTGGTGACATGTCCTAAAGCATGAAACACTCTTTACAGTAGGAATATGTGAACTGATCATCTGGCCCTCAATTGTCTCACTTTTTAGCTCTCAAATAAATAAAATAAACAAAACAAACTCATACAACAGACATAACACTGACTGAGTCCAAATGTGGGACTTTGGTTTTGTGTTAATTTTGTGGCTTTGTTTCTTCTTTCATGTGTTGTCTAGAGTTTGTTTTAGTTATTTTCTTTTATTGGAGATTGTAGTTCCTGTTTTAATTTTTTAAAACTGTTTTCTGTTGTGCACTATGACCATTTTAATTTATTTAATATTGCAAGACCTGTTGCGGAGATGTTTTGTTAATATTGTCTTCTATATCCAGTCACTCATGTGTTTGGTCATGCTCTCTTTAGTTATGGTTTCGTTTTGTACCCCTTTTGGGATCTATTGGTCATTTCTCTAATTGTTTTCTTCTAGTTCTCTCCAACATCCTGCTGTCCCCAAAGTTACAGCCTGTTGATTATAAGACTCACTTCCCCAGTATATACACAACTAGTTTTCATTCACGCTTTTGTCAGATTCTCCTTATCCTGTGAGGTTTACTCCTGTTGCTCCTGGTTCCCTGTTAGTGCTGCTGTTCTTCCTGTGATCAGTTATTGTGGATTCCTGACCTACCCATGTTTTCCTGTGTCTTTAAGTTTTCTTTGCTCCTTTAATTGGGCCCTGCCATAGCATTGCATAGGAGAGCAGCGCATTGCATTGTGAAGCTGACCGGCCCATGTTTTCTTGTGTCTTTAAGTTTGCTTTACTCCTTTAATTAAAGACTACTCTGCTTCATTGTTCCTGCCTGACACCTGTGCCTACTAAATTGCTGCATCTGGGTGCTGATCGCTAACACCAAACATGAGACAAAAATACAAATTAATAATTTGCACTTAAACGACCATAATATTTTAGGGGTTTGTTCCACTTAAACACAGTGTCTGTTTAAAGCTGCTAATCAGCCCTTTCCACAAAATCAATTAAAATCACTGTAGAAATAGTGCGTCACTGATCAAGATTTCATGGTCATTTCTTTTGCTTTGGTGTGTGTTCAAGATAAATTTGTCCTTCCAAGAAATCTGCCTCATCTAATATGGGCAAGAGGCGACTGTTTACAATTCATTTCAATGCATCTAATATCAGCTTTCTACACATTTTTCTATTATTACACGTTTTAATTAAATTCATCTGTTGGAAGTGTTTCCGTGTATATGACTGCTGCAAAGTGCATGAGATGTATGAACATTTGGTGATAATAAAACACTTTGAAGTAGTTTTTGAAGTGGCCCCTGCCAGGCTGGAATGACCATATTTGGTTATCTGATGTTTCCCATGCTACCAAACATCATCATGAGATAAACTGATTTTGTTTGACCTAATAAGAGTCAATGAGGTCAAACTCTGGCTCAAACAAAATGGGTGGAACCCTTTGCAACTTCTGAATATAAATCGTAGGCTCAGCCACCCTAATATTTACTAGCCAATCAACTACTTCTAGTGATGTCATTGAACAATCCACACATTAGGTAGAATAAGCATTTATTTTCTTTAGTGCACTTCATAAAACAATGTCTTTTAGTAAATTTCTGCTGTGGTATTCCATACTATCCATCCATGTTCGTATAAACTGCTATGAAGTTTTTGAAATTGTAGCTGTTTCAAGATAGAAGTCTAACTGATAGCTTTAGCCTTCAGGACCAACTCATTTCAATTGATACTAAATGAAGATAGCCAGAATGTTATCTATTGCAGGTATGATATTAACTGCTTAACTCTAAGTCATCTCTATTGCTGTGGTGGCTAAAAAGAATACACAAAGCCAAGCTCACTTCTATTGTCAGGCCAAGATGCAGTCTGATCTTATGTAATCTTTCTACTTCACTCCTCTGATGGGTTTTATCCCTCATGGAGGCAATTTGCGCTGTCATTGGGCTTTCCATTTCCTCAACATTAACTCTCAGATTTAAAACTCATTCCAGCTGTAATTCTACTGTTAAGCACCTTTTCCTTTCCGAGGTTGCAGGTTCACACACATGCAAAATCACATTTGTAGTTATATGTCAGACATTCCAACCTTTTGCTACTCCAAATGTTTTAATAGAAGGTAGAAAGAATTTCACTGATGATGATTTCTAATGAAACTTTAAAGATGTGCTTTTTGTGGAAGTGTAGTAATTTCTAGTGAAATGTAACAAAGATACAAATGCTTTAAGTCTTAATTTCAACACAAAGGAAAAAGATTCTAAGATTTTATTTGACAAGCAACTGACATTTACATCAGCAGAGAAAGAGTTCAGACCATAGAGGACATTAAATAATGTGTTGCACTTCTGCACTCAAGGACTGAATCATCAAATATTCATGGAAACCAGTCTGCACTTGTGTTCTTTTAAACACTTTTTTCATGAAGATGCTTCCCCCTCCTTGCAGCCTTCTAATTTAGTTTGAGTTTCAGTGACCCTCCTCCAGAAGGTTCCTGGGGAACGCTGTTGACATTTATAAGTGTGATTTTTATTTCTTTTAAAGGCACACGTATTCTGTTGTGGATGTGAAAATGGTCATAAATGCAGCCCGGCAGACAGAGCTATCATTATGATTGACTTCTTTCACTGTCTGATAGGATGTTTATTAATATTAATTCTCTCTTGTGTATGCTTGTTTTAGAGGATCCATTTAAGTCTTGGAGATAGTGTGAAGTATATCATATCATTGCAAGTCTTAGGGACTGTAAATGGAGACTGTGGGAATGGGCTGGATCTGATGTCACTCTACAGATCTGACATTTATGGAAGAGTGATAAGGAGAAGTAAAGTTTAAAGTTTGCAAAAAGTAATGTATGGCAAGACCCCACACCACTGTGCCATTGACCGGTTCTGGTCAGTTGGTCACACAGGACTAAAGTGAAAGAAGAAAAAAAACTAAGAGACTTCAAATAAAGACAGAACACCAACACAAGGCCTAAAATACAAATAAAATGACTGAAATGAATAAAAACTAAGACCAACAATGCAAAAAAAAAAAAAAACAGATAAAATGAAATAAACCAAAAACAAAGTAATATCAACTCCTGACATAGTGTCAAAAGCCAGGGCAAGGAAATGAATTTTAAAACGTGTTTTAAAAACAGACAAGGAAGAAGCCTGTTTAATGTGCAATGGTAAATCATTCCACATTTTTGTAGCTGCAACAGCAATAGAAGGGTCCCTTCTAAGCTTACGCTTGACACGCATGAAGATACAGAGCTACCAGAGCGCAGAGGGAGCAACGTATGTCCCTGAACATATGTTTATCAGTTTCCTGTAGTCCGTCAAAAATTTCAGTATCACAATAACTTTATGTGAATTGTGCAAAATGCCAACCCTCCACCATCCTGCTCCATGCTTTCAATACAAGATGTGTATTCATTGCAGAAAATTCCACTAAACTCCCTCAGTCTATGCAGCTTTTAAGAACATGCTGGCGGTCCATGATTCAAAGACAGCTGGAGACTCATCATGTAGGTGACACATCAAATGTGGAAGAAGGTGCTCTGGTTAGATGAGACCAAAACTGAACATTTTGGCTTTCATAGAAAACTCTGTTTGAAGGGAAACTAACACAGCATAGCACCTCAAACACGCCATCACATGCATGAGACATGATGGTGGCAGTATCATTCTCTGGGAATGCTTTTCTTCAACAGAGATAGGAAACTGGTCAGAGTTGATGGAAAAGTGATGGAGCCAAATAGAGTAGAATAATCCAAGGAGAAAACCTAAGCTTGTGTAAGCATGGTCCAGCCAAATGTCCAGACCTGAATCCAAATGAGACAATATGGCAAACTTTGAAAGCTGCTGTTCACACACTTTCCATTCAATCTGTCTGAGCTTGAGATTTTTTGCAAAGTAAAAAGTTAAATTTTAGTCTCAGATGTGGATAGCTCAAAGGGACACGCCCTTAAAGGGTAAAGGCGGCTGAATATAAACACACCGCATGTTTCACATATTTGTAAATAATTCCGAAAATCATGTATAACGTTCCTTCTACTTCACAGTTTTGCACAACCTTTTATAGATCAATTTCTTTAATATGAAGAAATTTAAATACTTTGCAAGGCACTGTATATGTGTAGAACATGTGCATAAGGACGGGAAAGCTTCAAAGTCGAAGGTGATAAGGAAAAGAACTTGCACTCCACCAAAGTGCTCCTGCTGCACTCCTCAGATTTCTTGGAGATTTATAATTTGAATGCAAGCTCTGCTAGCTGCGGTATTGATCCCTCCTATGGTCTATAGGCAGCACATGGCCACTCTGCACAGGAATCATACTTTACCACATTGCAAGCAGGAATAACTACCATCTCTCATAACAGACTGGTCAAGTCATCAATTTTAGCCTGCAGTACAGAAAATGAGCTGGTTCATGAGCAATGGCTGTCACACCATGCTTCTGAGGTCAGCAAAGCAAGGATTTTGCTAATCTATATCTGAGATGTTTACTGGAACTTGGAGCGGCAGGTTGCTCTGTGTCAGCAGGGATTACAAGCCATTGCAAAGAACGTAACCACAAGCCTTGAATCCACATCATTCTGTAAGAGAAAAAGCTATATATATTCTGACCTCCATCTACATTTTATCTGGAGTGCATTAGGGTCAGAGGAAAAATGTTTCCCGCAGAGAGGTTTTAGATGAAAATCAAAATGAAGGATCAGAAATAATGCAGATCAGCACTACGAGCGTAGTGAGAAATTCAGCAGGGGGAGCACAATCATATTAACTTGCCAGGTCATGCAGACATATTGATCTATGGGGGGAGTTCACCAGGAGTGACCTTCATGATTTGTGCAATATAATTAAATATGCATTATTAGAGACCTTTCCAGTGTGTTTGGATGAGGAAACATTTGGAAAATGTCAGGTTCTCTGCGGTTCAGGATTCCTGACAGTTCAATTGTTTATGGACATCAAGGAAGCGACTGCTACATTTAGGTTTTTCAGATAGCACATTTCTTCTGCCTGAAATGAGCTGTTGTTGTTCCAGCAAAAAACTGTATTTTAATCAAAATGTAGATTTGATAATAGCAATTACCGAATCCCATCGGTAATAACGGCAATAACGACTGAGGTTATTACATGCATCTGCTATGGGTTGCAAACAACTAAGAGGCTTTAATAACATAAAAAGGATGAAAGCAGAACAAAAAATGACTTATGTAACAGAATACATTTTCATTTTGGTGCAAATGGATGGAACATTTTTAAAAACAGAAAAAAACAAATTTCTCTTCTAGTCTCTGGCTGGTTTGAGTTTTAGGTTATAAATACCTTAGCTACTTCCTTTGTGCAGTTATTCACACAATAACTGAGTAAAACATTTTCCTCTACATTTTTCCTCTACATCCACCCTCATTTCTACAGGTACACACAAAAAGCTTTTGCAAATATGCTTCTGGAATTCCACATGAAAGGCAGGTGTGGATAAAAAGAGCCTCTTTCTCACTCTTATTCTTTGTGTTGTTCCCTGCTGTTTTAATGGCCTATGTGAATTGTAGTACACACAGAACCATTGCTCACTGCAGAATTATGATCAGACTGGACAACAACGTTTGTAGCGGTACAGATAAATCTATCCCATAGTGACTGGATTTCACATCGGAGAGTGTAAATATTGCTCTTTATCAATGATTGAGGTTGTTTTTGTTGAGACATTCCATCCTGGAAAAATGTCTTAAATATATCATTAATTCCCACAAATTTATATGAGACTCATTTCCTTAATGAGTATATTTAAACTTCTAACAGTGTAGCAGTTCTGTTCTCAAACTCAAGGAGCATCATGTGTTAGCGGAAAGATTAATAAGACATTGTATACACAAGTCCAAAGACAGGTTTGTTTGATTATTTGGACTATTTCTACTAATAGAAATTAGAAATTTGTAGAAATGTTCTACTAAAAGACTAAGACTAATGCAAACAAAAAACAAATTTAACAGGAAATCTCCCATAATGTATACAAGAGCAAAACAAAGTTATTTTTTCTGATCTCTTGTTACACAACCTTTAACTTCCTTTGCACAATAATTCAAGAACTGAGGAATGCCAAGATGTGTTTTCACAATATTATTTTGTATTAAAAATATATATTTTTTACTGATCATAAATAGCTGCGGAGGAGAGCTTGTTATTATTATATGACATGGTTTAAATTAACATGTAATTTTATTTCTTTTGGAAGACCTTTAATGTTATTTTCTTAAAGGTTAAATGTGAGTGGCATAAATGACAACAGAAAAACGTTTAATGTAGAAAATGTGTTGGTTATCTCTGAATATTTATATAGACTATACAAAAATACAGTTATGCATTAAAATGTCTGAGAGAAGACATATGGCACAAACGTCAGATCTTTCATACAAAGGCTTGGCTCACACTGTACCCCAACCATCCATGAGGTAATGTGTTCTGCAGGATCGGGGTTCCTCTCCTGTGAATCTTCTCTTCATGTTTGATCTGCGGAAGCCTTGTGCAAAGGTTCTCTACAGAGATGAACCTCTCCTCAGAATGTTGTCTGAGACCACGTCACAACTGATTAATTGGTTTCGTGTTTTTCTGTTTCAGGCAGTTAAACTTGTATACGTGGGCAGAATAGGATCAGATCTTGATAGGTAATTCTAGTATCCATCTTTTGTAAGCATGCAGATCAGCAACCAGCTTATATTTTCTGACATTAAAAAGAACCAGCAACACTTTCTTACCAACACTGTCAGCAATTGTGTGTTATCATGCTATCTTCTAATTAAATAAAATCAATTCGAGTTCTCTTTTATGGTACAATTCCATTCTGTGCTTCTACCTTATGAGCCTCTTCTTCTAAATCAGAGCTGCATGACAGTTCTGAGTATTTAAACTCCACGTCTGCTTTTTAAAAGTTATTTTCTTTAATATAATCATATTTTAGAAACATGCCAGAAAAATTTTGTATGAATAGCTGAAGTCAGATATTGACATACACTGTATAAAAATATCATTTTTTTTTCACTGTTGGATATTAAATCAGGCTAAACGTTTTAGATAGAATTAGATAAAATTACCTGAATTACTTCACTGGGCTGCACGGTGGCGCAGATGCTCCCAGCCAGGGGTCTTTCTGCATGGAGTTTGCATGTTCTCCCCGTGCATGCGTGGGTTCTCACCGGGTACTCCGGCTTCCTCCCACAGTCCAAAAACATGACTGTTAGGTTAATTGGTCTCTCTAAATTTCCCTTAGGTGTGAATGAGTGTGTGCTTGGTTGTTTGTCCTGTATGTCTCTGTGTTGCCCTGCGATATATTGGCGACCTGTCCAGGGTTCAGCTTCAGGCAGCTTCTTCACCAGGTATTTTCCTTTTGTTCTGGGGTTTATAACCAGACCAACACATGTTTATCTCCAGCACAAAGAACCCTTCTCCTTCTTAAACCTCATGATGGCTGGATTTTAGCATGCTATTTATAATTCCATAGAATTGTTTGAACAGATGAACATGGCACATTCATGCATCTAAAAAAAAGGATGGAGCACGCTGTGAAGTTCAACAATGTCTTGGCTAATTTGTTTGGATTTTTTCCATGATGTGGCACAATGTTTGCCTATTAAATACATCTGCAGTTGTGTCTCCAGTTAACTGACATGTTGTAAATTGTGGCATATGGTATGTGCAAAACTCCTTATATGAAGAAAGTAAAAAGAAAATCTCAAAAGAATTCTCTTTTATTATTATGGCATTTAGAAAATAAAAAATAATTCGGGGGATTCCACTGACCTAAAACATGAGAAATTTGTCAGATTTATTAACAGGTTATGCATTTTTTTTAATGCAGTGTACATAAACATCTGGTTTCAAGTAACACATGAAAGTCAGCCTTCCCATTGCTTTTTTTTTTAGGTATGAATCAAAACCAGACATTTCAGTCAGACCCTGAAAATCTGGTTTTCACTTCCATTTGTCAAAAATTAGATATTTACAAATCCAATAAATGTACACTGCAAACCTCGTACAATTCAAACAGAACACATTGTGTTCACAAAAAAGACAAACGACATTGCTGTAGGGAAATTATTTGCAGATGCAATTAGTTTAACTGAGTGTATGCGATGTGACAGATTTTGCCTTCAGAATTACATGTAAAACACAGACTGATTATGTGGAGAAAAGTGAGGCCCGGGCAGTCACTGCATGGCTTACTAACATAAAGCTGACTCTTTTAGTGAAACAGATTTTGGGAAAAATGGGAGTGCTGGCTTCTGTGTACATCAGATTAGAAATGCTGGTCAGAAATTGAGCAGAAATTCCAACATCTAGCTGAATGCTTTCAGAATTTTTTTGTGTTTTGAATTATTGTTTTGGTCACAAGCATTAATTTACCACTGTGATGAATCACAAGCAGACTGGCCTCACTACAGAACATTTTTAAATCCCTCGGCAGGGTGCCTGTTTATTAAGTCTCCAAGCTGCTAATCTCAAACAACATTTTTCCGGGATTCTTCCTCTGTCCTGGATACATCACAGTATAAATTTAAACTTTGTAAGCCCACTTTCAAAGTGCAGACTCTGCTATCACTACTTTTGCGTTTTTGGCCAAATGATTATGAGTTGATGTCATTTTTCATTCTAAACATAACAATATCATCCTTTGGCAGTTGTGAAAAAGATTAAATATGCCATTTAATAATTAGCTTTCAAGGTAAGCAGATGCTCCCAATGACCTATTTTTACAATATAAACCCTTTTTGCATATTTCCTCATGTCAGTGGTACATTTCAGTGTAGAAATTAATCATGATATATAAAACTGGATATCGTTTTGGCTGTCACTTCACATCCTTAGGTGCCTATAGAAAGTTCTGCTTATAATTTAGAACTATTGTAAAAGATAAATGAGTTTGAAAAAGTAATTACATTTTTATGATTTTGTATTTAATAATTATCATTTGTTTATTAACATTTGTTTTGTTTTACAAATCTTATCAATCTTTCTCTCGTTAAACATTGATCAACTTGACTCCCTGTTGCTTTTAAATACATATTTCATCCATAAAGATACAAGGACTCAAATCTAAAAGACCTGTTACCTTTAAACATTGTTTTTGTTCACTACATTTTCTAAAAACATTCAGGGTTCAAGGATAAATATATAAGGGATGTGGCTTTTTGCTGCTGTGTCTCTTTATTTAGAACTTTCTGTTGACATGAAAAAGGAATGACCACGTTAAGAAAAAATATATTGCAGATGAATAGATGCTTTGATTATTTACAGTTCTACATTTTAACACTTCAGTTCAGTCCACATTCATAACTCACCTGAACCCAGATAGTTAATGATATGATATGATGATATGCTCTGTCTGGTGAAGTTGTTGGGAGCACTTTGGCTGAGTAAAAGAGGGCTGGACAGAGGTGGAGCTGGTTGGTAGTTAGTTAGCTTTTATAATCCTACACTGCGGCATCTTGGCAAAATGTAAGGTTTAGTATATCTTTGTTATACTAAAGCCGATACTACAACACATTATTCCTAATTACCTCTTCTAAAGGACTGGATTCTGTGATAAGCGCCATATATCTGCATGAAACATTCTGTGCACGCTTGCATCACAAACAAGAACAAGCCAATTGATTCTGCTGGCACAATTACCTTTGCTGAGCAGAGCCGGAGGGGGAAACATATTCATCGACAATAATTCAATTTTCCCTGTGAGGTGTGGACGAGGAGTTGTAAGGGATGTATTTGCTTTTGTCAACATAATTTCCACTTGTTCCCTTAGACCCTTCTCAATTTTCTAATGCTACTTCTCTCTGAAGTTACTGTCAGCTTTGATCTGTCCCACTCACTCTCCTCTGTTCCTCGTCCAACAGATTGTCCAAGATCGTTATGTTCTTAGCCGCTTTTGGGGGTGTTCTACTGGAACCTGGCCACTACAAAGGCTTACTTGGCACTGATGTTCTGAAAATCACTTGTCTATGCTTCTTGGCATACACTATGCCAGCTTGCATCTCACAATGGTGCTGTGCTGTGATCTATCTCGATGAAATCAAGCACTCCATGCTGAGTCCTAACCACTGTGGTAGACCCTTGTTTCAGTGAATCTGATGGCTCAGGGTCTGCTTTTCTGCTGCCATGGTGAGAGCCTCTTGCTGGTCCCAAGGTCAGTTTTTTCTGGCAATGGCTGGGATTACAACCTCTCTGTCAGTGATACTTACAGAGAATTACCATAAATTTGAAAACAAACATACAGAATATGTAGTTATTTAATTTATTTGATTTAGAACAAGAGGAATTATTCCAATTATTCCTACTACAGCTTGAAAAATATATGTTATATATATATGTTAATTACTAATAATACTTATAATATCTAACCCTTATTTATTATTTTAATGTGACTACATTGACTAAAGCAAATATAAAACATACACCAGTAGTGCTTATTAAATAGATTATATTTGTTTACAATAGTCGTGTAAAATGTATTATACATTTTTCAATAGCAGGTAAGTTAGTTAGTGAACAGCCATGCCACTCATAGCTTTTGATAGGTAAATTCACAAGATTGGAGTTAAATCCAGGGAACACCTTTTTTTTTTTTCTTTTCCAACTGCGTCCAGCCTGGCAGAGTAGCGCTCAGAATTGTTGTATGAGAGCCAAGAAAAAGCCCAACAGATTTACTTTCACAAGTGGAGCATTACAGCCAACGCTATTTATAAAAGAAACCTTATTAGAAACTGCTTTGGGATTATTTCAGTTGTTACGGACACGGAGGCAGAAACGAAAAGGAAAAATATGAATAAGAAGCACAAAAGAGAGAGAGAGGTCGGGCAAAAAGGAAAAAGGGAGAGAAGGAGAAAAGAATGGAGAAGAGAAAGCAGGATGAAGAAAATACAAGATTACACTCTGCTTACTTCTACACCTGCAGAAACATTCATATTAACAACTTTTTAACCAAAAAGAGCAGAGTACTTCTGAATGCAAGATGTATTTAGTGGTAACTGCGGCTCATTATAGAACATTTGTTTATCTGTTAACACCTGAATCAAAACACCTGTGGGTCTGAGAGTGAGCGTGCTTCTGTATACAAGGTTTTTCCATAAAAATATGCAATAGCAAGTGTGAGGAGCCACAGACCTGCCCCCCCTGGACCTGGGACATATAAGGAGGAGATCCGAGCCATGGACATCCAAAGGCCCCCCAGAGCACAGGAACCCCAGGAGAACCATTGCCAGGACTACTGCAACCCCCCCAGAGAAGAGCAGGGGAGAGTCCCAGCATTTTGGTTGGGACTCTCCCCTGCTCTTCTGCACTGTGGCTGCTGGGAACCACCCAGCAGCCACAGCCACCTAGAGACCCGAGACCCCTGGGACATGTCACTCCCAAGCAGAGGCCCGACAGAGCCCAGGGTTCCAGGCCCCGGCAAGCGGCCACCAGGAGTGAGCCGGCACACACCAAAACACCCAGCCCCGGACACCGAGAAACACAAGTACACCAGCGGACCTAAACTGATCCAGGAGAGGGAGTAGTCCAAGACCCAACTTGACACAAAAACAGACACACACAGTCACAATCACACATTCCCACCCTCATGCGTACACATAAAAACACTCACACCCATGCGCCCAACGTAAAGACAGACAATAATGGACGTCGTACATTCACTCACACTCCCCATACATACTCTATACTTCTAGGTCTAGGTGCCAATACCCCAGAGGGGTAACCCGCCCCTGGACCCAGGCGGTTCAAACTGAAACCTCTGTTGGAACTCTGGAATTTGGGAAGGAGTCCTATAAGTTAGCTGGGGCACTGTCTTCTCGTCTGTTAACTGGGGCTCAGCAGGCTTAGCAGCCAGCTGAGGCACTGAAGACGTGGCTGCCGGCTGAGGCACTGAAGACGTGGCTGCCCGCTGAGGCACTGAAGACGCGGATGCCAACTGAGGCAATGAAAACTTAGACCTACGGTCACTCTGAGGAGTGATTCTAGGACCGCTAGAGTCCTTGGATGCAGCGGGTGAACCCGAAGAAGCTGGAGAGGAGCCGTGAATCTGTACTGGAGCTTGCTTAGATGAGGTTGGTGAACCTCCAGCGGAGACTGAAGCAAGAGCGTCAAATAACCTCAGACCAGGAAACTCCTCTTGGAGCGCCTGAAGCACAGATGCACAGTCCTGGGGGTTTTTGGCCAGATGCAAAGCCGCATCAAGGTAGCAGGAGTCAAAATAGCCAGCATGAGCTGCAGCCAGGCCAGACAGCACCCATGCAGGAGATGAAGGCTTGCCTGGAGGATGGATAGCAGGAGAATTAGTCCCTGGCTGCTCTGGAGACCCAGACCACGCCCCCCTCTCTCGGCTGGAGTCACTCGAAGGCGAGGTCGGGCTCCGAAGAGGGGCGAAGCGCTGACGGCGGCGGCGTCCGAGAGGAAAAGCCAGCAGAAAACTCGGCGGTGGCTGAGGCTGCTGCGGAAGAGGATGGTTCGGCTGAGGCCGGTGCGGATGTTGATGGCTCAGCTGGAGCCGCTGCGGACGTGGATGGCTCAGTAGTGAATGCTGCGAGCGAGGAGAGCTGAGCAGCGGGCGCTGCGGATAAAGAGAGCTGGGCAGCGGGCGCTGCGAATGAGGAGAGCTGAGCAGCGGCCGCTGCAGGCATGGACGGCAGGTGACAACGCCGCCTACGGCGCGGGGAGGAAGACACCGGAGTA